>NC_044347.1:22765251-22999171 GCF_007364275.1 Archocentrus centrarchus | reverse complement strand
AGGCATCCACAAATACTCGAATCAAATGACTATTTTGATACTTTTCTTTGTATTCTTCAACAATTTTTCAATATAGTTTCGAATTTGGAGAAATCTAAAGAAGTCACTATTATTTAACCCATAATTTGTTTTCAGTGTTTGAAAATTGTTCATTTTCCCTTGACTTAGCAGGGTACAATATGCAGTCAAACCTTGCGAAGCCCACTCTTTGAACCTTACATCCAACCTGGTGGGGGTGAAGTCTTTTCATATCCACATCATCTTAGCAGTCCTACCACGTCCTTTAAATTGTTATATTGTATTGTCTTATTCCATAATTTAAGAGATAAAGTTATGAATGGATTTTTCAAATTTTCTATTCTGTCTAATCTAATCTTTTCACCAATTAATTATTGAATTGGATATTCATTTGCTGTTGCTTCTTCAATTTCTTTCCATTTGGCAAAATAATTTGAGTTACATAAACACACGTGGTTTCAATTGTGCATCTACATAGTAGTCTTTAAGTGATGGGAGTGCCATTCCTCCCTTATTCTTAGATAATTGTAGTAGTTTGGAATTCTGGCAATTCTAGCGTTCAGTCACCAGCTTCATTTTTCAGACCTGGAGACTGTTTTTCTATCTTTCATATCTGGCCGTAACTCCCTATAAAAACCTATAAGCTAAGCGGTCGTGGTCTCAGACTTGAAGGTGCATTTGGACTGCCATTCCAAATCATTTCATTAAGCCATTGTGAGTCATAGATTATTATACTAGACAATTTTGATAACTCGCAGCCATGCCCAAAATCATTGATGTGTGTTTTCGCCCTGCTGTTTGGTCTCTGCTTGCAACACCACACACACACACCAACACACACACAAAACTCAGCACTGCCTGTAAATCCAGAGTTTTCCATTGCTGGCCAATGTTCATCTTTAATGGAGCATGAGGGGGTGCCCAGTGTTTTGCTGACGGGCGCCAACACAGTTGTTAAGTATTACTCATTCCCTTCCCCGAGCCAGATCAGGATTAGATGTAGAAATAGCGTTCTCGGTGATATCTCACATAGCTGAATGTTGAATAAATAAAAGCGATTTAACTGCAAATAAACAATTCTGGGGTCTCAGGGGCATTTTAGAATATTGCATATTTACAGTTAAAATCATCTCAGAATGATTCTCTGCTGTATAACTGTCCTCGTCCTATTCAGTCATGTACCACTGAATTCCCAGATACACATAATCTCACTAGCACACTGTCTTTTTTTAATGCACAACAATGCCTGTAGCAGGGTTCAAGTACATTTACAAGATTTATGTTTGTTCTTGTGTCTCTCTTGGGGCTCACTTGCTCCAAGTTTAGGACTCAACTTTGCTTCTTTTTTTTTTTTTCGACAATTGAATGGCTGTACGCAGAGCACGTCCAGCCCATTGTGGGAATACACGTATAATGAATCAGGAAGACAACACCAAAGCTTTCAGAGGTTGGTTGGTGTCTGAGTGTCTTTTCAATCATCACCATCGAGGACTCCAAGGTGAAAATCCCAAAGCTCTCCCATTGTCAGTCAGTGCTAGTTATACCAGCCTGACAACAAGGGAAGTGTTGTTTGTCCAAGCATGTATGTACAGTATGCATGTGTGTACATAAAGGTTAAAAAAAAAATCAATCAACAGTTGTCTGGCACTCCTTGTGAATAAATATTTTCTCCGCATACACCCAAGTCTACTTCTGAATTCTGATTTGTTTTGGGTTTTTTTTCAGGATATTTTCAATAGCTGGCAAATCATAATGGAAGTTCAGGATATTTATATAAGTGTGTAGCTCTAAAATAGTATATACACAGAGCTTTAACAAACTCTAACAAACTATAAAAATAACTTCTTACCGTACAAGATTACTGCCATTAAACTTAATCCGTTACGTCACTCGTGAGAGCATTCTTGAGTCATCAGTAATAAACCACATTTCAATTAGCTTGCACCTGTTGGTTATTTTGAGTTCCCACGTACCCATCTACCGTGAGGTAAAGTCAGCACATTCACTGTATAAAGTGCTGATATTGGTAGCCTCTCTCTACCCTCTAAATAGCAACAGGCTTGCTAATTTCCATTGGAGAGATAGCTTTAGTTGAAGTAACAGCTAGCCATCTCCTCAGTTAGCCTCACTCGGCCTCACTCTTTGCAGCTGACAGCCTCTCAATAACCTGGCGTAATGCTCCGACACCAAATGATGCAGTACTTCCGCAATGTGAAGGCTGTTTCTCAGCAATCTTGTATTGACCTAACCACAAGGGCCCACGAGACTTGGTGGTGGAATGAGGAAGTAGGGGAACGTATTCAAAGGAAGAGGATAGCAAAGAAAAAGTGGAAAAGTCGGGGAGATGAAGAAAGTAGAACGAAGTTCCGGGAGGCTAGGCATGCAGCAAAGGCTGAGGTAGCAGAGGAAAAGGTATATAGTGAGTTGTATTTGAGGCACTAAAAAGGAGAATGGGACTTGTATCAATTGGCTAGGCCAGGGGTCGGCAACCTGTAATCCGGAAAGAGCCATTTGAACCTGGTTTCCACAGAAAGCAGAACAGTGAGAGCCGCAAATACTAGCGGAATCCGAGTGACGCATATATTGAGAAACTAAAATAAATAAATAAAATGATTTTATTTAATATTTCAAGATCACTATTAATGTTCCAATTTAAAACTACAACAAAACCGAACTGACAAAAATAAAATGCACTTCAATTGGATACTTATAATTTACTTCCGCGAGCCACACGGAGCCGCAGATTAAGCCTGAATGAGCTGCGGGTTGCTGACCCCTGGGCTAGGCAGAAAGATCAAGCTGGGAAGGATGTGCAGCAGGTTAGGGTGGTTAAAGACAGAGATGAAAGTGTACTAATGAGTGAAGAAAGTGTGTTGAGAAGATGGAAAGAGTACTTAAGAGAGAGGAGGATGGATGGAGGACAGTTAGTGAATCAGGAAGTGCAAAGGATTAGTAAGGAGGAAGTGAGGGCATGAATGACAAGAATGGAGAATGGAAAGGCAGTTGGTACAGATGACATACCTGTGGAGGTATGGAGATATCTAGAAGAGAGAGCAGTGCACCTTAACCAGATTGTTTTTAACACAATCTAGGAGAGTAACAGGAAGTCTGAGGAATGGAGAAGAACAAGGGTGATGTGCAGAGCTGTACAGTAGTACCTACAGAGGGATAAAGTTGATCAACCATACTATGAAGCGAGGGAAAGAGTTTCGAAGTTTACTGGAAGAAGAGAGGTGGCCATCAGTGAGCAGACAGTATGGCTTGATTGCCAAGAAAGAGCACTACATATGTTATATTTGCTTTGAGATGGATGCAGAAGTGTGCATAGCTGCTCAGAGGGAGTTACACTCTATCTTTATGGATCCAGAGAAGCCTTGAGAGGTGGAGGTATGCTCTGGAGAGTAAAGGAATGAAGGTCAGTAGAAGCGAGGCAGAATACATGTGTGTGAATGAGAGGGAGGCCGGTGGAAAGGTGACGATGCAAGTTGGTTCAGATGTCAGCTGCTGAAAAAGAAAGTAACAGTTTGCTCTTTTTTGATTAGCATTTTACTTGTAAATACATCTTCAAATAATATACTGTACATCCAAACAATCTGATAGCTAGTCTGACATGTTGTGGGTGTGTTCCCTGCAGCTATATAGGAAAAATGAATGTATGCCAGTTATAACCACTGAAGGATTGCATCCTTCTTCCTTGCTATATATTATTATTATGCATATACTCCACTGAATTTACTTTTAGTCATGCACAGCGGAGGGAGTTCTGGCTCTTTAATCTGCATTTAATGTAAATTAAAGATTGGGGCCCCATTGTTCCTTCCTGAGAACACTGTTAGAAAATTTTGCAATATTATCTCGTGTGCAATGAAATATAAGGTTTGCAGTGTGTTAACGAGCGTGTGCCCATGGTATGTGTGCGTGAGAAAGCAAAGGGATGTTTGTGTGTGTGTGTGTGTGTGTGTTATGTGTGCATTTGTTAGAGATGTTTTGCACAGTGGAAGAGGTTGCCCAGAGTGCTCTCATCTGTAACAAGAGCCTTTGTATCGACATGCTCAGTTCTCATCATAAGTAGAAGAAAGGATGTGTGGAGCTTATCAACATGAGAATGCTGTCAGCAGTTTGGACTTTTTTTTCCCCCTTTTTTCAATTTCCTGTTTTGAAATTATACTCTTTATTCAAAGATAATAATTATGTTTAACAAGATACAGTAGCTGCTGAATATTTATGAGAGCCACATAGCAGACTGTGGGAGGTACAGTATATAGGCAATACTATAAGTACAATATTTGAATTATTATCAGTCTCATTATTAATAATTCACTACTTTTTAATCTATTCAGGAATTCCACTGATACAACTTCAAGAATAGAGTTGCTCCAGAAAAATTTGACATTAAAATTATTGTGTTTTTGAGATTTAATGACACCTAAAAATACACATTTTCTTACTTAATGTCTAAAATCTCAGATGTCTGTCTCAAGATAACAAACACAACCCAGCACTGTGATGGGAAAAAAATCCACAAATCTGTCATTATTCTCGAAAAGTACTATTTCCCATTTTCTAAGGGCTATATTTTGAGGCAAAAACTATTCCCTTTACTGGAATCAGTGTATTAACTCATGCAGACAGAAGTACATCTTTTGGAAATAATATGTTTTTGTAATTTTGTTAAAGCAACCATTTCAAATGTTCTGCGTATTGACAGTTTTCTTTTATACCAAAATGCTTATGATTTAGGCCCGAACACATAAGTGGTGGTACAAATTAAATATACTAGCACAGC
Source organism: Archocentrus centrarchus (assembly GCF_007364275.1). Taxonomy (NCBI): domain Eukaryota; kingdom Metazoa; phylum Chordata; class Actinopteri; order Cichliformes; family Cichlidae; genus Archocentrus; species Archocentrus centrarchus. The sequence goes on along the minus strand of NC_044347.1, from coordinate 22,994,367 downwards.
TGCTGCACAAATTGAACAATGTCCCACTAAAAGCTCTTAAAAATTAGATCTTAATTAAGAAGTACTAGTGCAAGTCAATAACTGATAATATCATGAAAAAAGTCAGGTAAATTCTCATATTCTGTATTAAATACACATTTTTTATTTCTTGTGATGATTGTGGCTTCTAGCTCATTTTCATATTTTCTAAAATTAAAAAAAAAAAGATTTATAAAACTGAAATGTCCAACTTCTGAAAAATGTTCATGTATGCATTCAGTACTTGGTTGCAGCAACTTTAGCATGAGATGTGGCATTGCTGAGATGGTACTGTAGCCTAGGTTGCTTTGGTAGTAGCCTTCAGCTTGTCTGTATAATCGTGTTCTCATCTTCCTCTTGATGATACCCCACAGGTTCTCTGAGGGCTTCAGGTAAGTTGGTTGCACAGTTAAGCACAGCAATAAGATGGTCAGCAAAGCATTTTGTAATAGATTTGGGTGCAAAGTCCTGCCCACAGTGCTCACAAGAAATCTTGCAGGAAATCAGCATCTCTGTAAAGCTTGTGAGCAGATTGATGAAGTGCTCAAAAACCTCCCGGTACATAGATGAACTTGATAAAACACAATGGACCAACCACAACCAACACCAGCACCTGAATCATCACAGACTACAGAAACGACACAGTGGACTTCACACACTTTGGTTTCTGTGCCCCTCAACTCTTCCTGCAGACTCCAGGACTTTAATTTCTAAACCAAATCCAAAACCTTCTTCTGAAAAGAGGACTTTGTGCCACTGAGGAACAGTTCAGTTCTTTTTCACCTTGCCCTGGGTAAGACACTTCGATGCTGTCTGCGGTTCAGGAGTGGCTCGATATTAGGGCCGCTTTCCCGTGCGTGGTGGCTCTGGTTGCGCTGACACTAGCCTCAGTCCACTCATTGTGATGCTCTCCTGAGTTCTTGACAACTTATCTTGACAATCCTCTCCAGACTGCGGCCATCCCTCTCACATCTTTTCCTGCCGCGCTTTTTTCTTCCAGTCAGCCTCCAAATAATAAGCTTTGATATAGCGCTCTGACTTTCTGTGGCTTCTGAGGACTACACAGTAAAAAGTATGTGTGCAGAAGTTGAAGTCATTTCAAATTTTGATTGAAAAATATCTATATTTCTGCTTTAGCCGTGGCAGAAATGAAAAAAGAGCAAAAGTGTAGATTAATTAAACTCAAAAGTCTGTAACTATAGGTAACACTTTTCAAATTATGATGGTTGCTGTCAACATACAGTCTTAAGCTTTGCTGTGACATTGTGAATAGACGTCCTAAGAAAGGTCACCGAGGGTCTTTATGTTTGCTGGGATGCATGTTGTATGTAAACCTTATGACTGCTCCAGATTACTTGGAGGGAGTCACATTGCAGTGCACTAAAAGTTGTCTTGCATGCCGGGCATCACCCCCTGTGGTTGTATTTATGTTTATGCTCCATTTCCTTGGTCCCAATGATCATGCTTTTCAGACAGGACCTGAATGTTAATGAAACAGTAAAATGCAGTGGCGCTGGACAAAAAAGACATCTGGATATAAACTCTGTCCCTCTGAGTAGGTCAAGCATCACAAGATGAGGCGATCCAAAAGTTTGGAGGGACGTAAAACAACACTTTTTGAACTGATAACATTTTCCTCAGAGCGGCTGATTAATTCGCGTCTGCTTGCATCCATCTACCGCCTTTGCCTTTACGGTCGCGCGTGTACCCCAGCATTTACAATGAAACCTCATCATATGGTGCTTTACCTTGGAAGCTTGTGGAGTTGAGGTATGCTCACGCACAAATGTTTAAAAAAAAAAGCAAAACACAGGGGTGGGCAAAGCAGTAACAGAGTAGAAAGAAAATAAATGCCATCTGTCGACTTTTTCATTGAGAAAATAATAAAGACGTTTGGCAAAACAAACCCAATCAGTCGCAGCGGAATATTTGCAGCAGCATTTCACAGCTCTACACCCTGGCTCATTGCCAGGGATTTTAACTACAGACTATATATTTAATCTTACTCTTGTAACTTTTCAGTTCCGTGCAACAAAAAATAAATAGCGGCTTTTAAAATTCCGCAGCAGTAACTACAGATTCTGCAGTGATGAGGGTTTTTAATTTGTCAGTGACCTTCAAATTTACCGGTCTGTGGAGTATTGATGAAACCATAAGGCTTCTAGCAAGCACTATCATAAAATACTGTTTACTACTTACTGGCAATTCTTTTCATTTAGATACTGTTTTTGTAGACAGCCAGTTTTAAACCGTAAAACCTCGAGGAAAAAAAACTGTATATTTCAGCAGGATAGACAGCTCGAAGCTCTATTATTTTACACATTGCCCAGCCCTGCTTGTCCTTTAACACAGCAAGACGATGAAGATTGCTCTTCATAATTTATTCCTCCAAATCCCCTTATTTTAAATGTCCTCTGGTTGTATGCATGTATGCTGCTGTGCAAGCGTGGAACCTTTTAAACGCTTCAGCAGTCCTTGTCAAAGATGGCTGAATCGGGCCCACCCAAAAGATAACTGCACGTATGAATGTACAATATTTCTACAACCCTGTCATATAAATGCCAGTTTATTTTTTTTTTTTTTTTCCACAGGGTGCTGGAAGCCTTAAGTGAGGGCTGAGTCTGCATACAAAAAGGGCGATGAATAAGAAAAAAGATAGCCAGTTAGTTTTATAATGCCACCAGTGTTTTGTGATGATGGTGCCTTCTTATAGCTTCTCTCAGACCAGAGCCTCTCTGTGGACCATCACATTTGTAGGATACAGAGACTCTGGGAAACAGTTAATGACCCTGTAAACAAGCGAGCGAAGCCTGTATAGCTAGCACGTTGCTAAATGTCAAAAGAGAGAGAAGCAAAGCAAGAGCAAATAGTTAAAGAGAGTTCTGGGCTAGCGTGAGAGAGGAGGTTTTCTTTTTCTTATTTTGGTGCAACGCCAATTACAGGAAGGGGTGTCCAGGTGTTGGAAGAGGTCCATTCAAATCAATAACTTAACAGGAGGGGGTGGGTGTGGGGTCAAGGTTTAGGGTCACGTATGCGCACACAGAAATATGCATTGATGCCTGAATCAATTAAATTCTGTCTCCGAGGTCGTCAGTAAACTAGCCAATAAAATGAAAGCAATAAAAGAATTCAATTCGAAGCTGTGCGTTTAAAAGGAGGTGACACTTTATCTGCATTTGATTAAAGGGATGAGGATGGAAATGTAAATATTCTCACCATATAATTAAATTGACAGTGTCTGTCAGCATCTTTGAACCCTTCATTTGCTGCATCTTCCTGTTGCGGTTAAACTAATAAAGGGTGTAAACAGACATGGAGAAATCCATTAAATCAAGCATCAGAACCCCAATTTATTTCGATTAAAACTCTCTGGAAAGCTCAGGGTGAGTTATGGCTTCACTTTTATCTGATCTGGACGAGTGTAAACATAATTTCTAGGTTTCAAACAGGTATCCAAGAAGAAACATGTTAAACAAAGACAAAATGCAAAGAAATGTGTCAGCTGGAGAGACCTATTGTAAATAAACAGGTAATTCAATTTGCAGTGAATTCCACAATTACCAACAAGAAGAACACGTGACAAAGGAATAACTTCTGTTCAGGGATGAAAAACAGCAGTCGGTGAATCAATATTGGAGCTTCTTGTAGGTAAGTTAATTGAGAGCAGTGCTATATTGATTTAGCGGGGAAAATATCTCTGTCACATGCTTATTTGTCGGTGCGATATCATGAGATGGCATGAAGCAAACAGCACATCCATTCATCATATTTTGTGTCATTTTTACTCAATCACAAGTGTTTTGTGCGACATTCAATGAAGCTCAAATGGTGCCCAATTAATCCTGGAAAACATTAAGGTCAGATGGTCAATTGATTATAATGACTGTATGCAGGTTAAGGTGAGGTTAAGGTCGGGGGGTTAAATTGTTCCTCATCTGTGCTCAGAGATTAATGGACAGTCAGAATGGGGGTTAAACAGCACACAAAAGCAAAAAGAAATGCAAAATGGCTTAACCCCGTGATGCCATTTTAGATCATATTTAATACATGAGCTTTTCTTATACTAAACCTGGGAAGTGTTCAGCCTATATTTTTAACAGAGATGGGGAGCAGCCCAAAGAAGCTCTGCCTGTTCATTTCAGGGTGGCAGGGGGAGCCAATCATAGGGTAAAAGGCAGAATACACCCTTGACAGGTTGCCAGTCCACGTCAGGGCTGACAGAGTGACAGACACCCTACAGCCAATTTGGAATTTCCAATCAACCTAACTTTCAGTCTGTGAGAGAAAGCTGGAGTACCTGGAGAGGAACTGCACAGTGAGATTCTCAAGCTGCTCAGCAGATTTGAACCAGGAACCCATTTGCTATGAGGTCACAGTACTAACCACTTCACTACTACCAGTACAGTATTGTAGCAATTCTCTTAGTTAGAGAGCGTGTTGATGTTGTGGGATTTCGGACTGTTCGGGAGGTTCGTGAAGGCAGCATGGAGAGAGAGAAAAGACCGAGAGCTTGCCTGTGTGTGTGTGTTGCTGTTCCGTTGTTGTAGTTGTGGTTGGCGTGGCTGTGGCCTACAGCAGCCGTTTTTCTGCTAATAAAGACGACCTTTGTTGTGAACATCGCCGACTGTGGAAGTGTGTTTACAACGTTACATTGGTGTCAGAAGTCAAACTGCTAACCGTCGGCTAGCCCTGCTTCGGCTACCTCAGTTGACAGCCTGCGCTAACTATGGCAGCGCAGCGAGATGTGGCCGGGGCCCGCCCGAAGATCAAGAGAGAGGCTATGGACAGTGACTTTGGGGGCACGCTGGGTCCTGAGGGAGCGGACAGTGCCGGAGAGCGTTTGGCCCGCCTCAGACGGACTGCCAGAGGCCTGGCGGCCGCCGCTGGCTTTAGCCCATCGACTGCAGGAATATACGCGGGCGCGGAGACGCCCGCCCCGAACAGCGCGGGGCCCGTGCTTGGCGATAGTGGCGCCCGGCCCTGCCAGGCAAATGTGAAAACCCCCAAGTACTCCGGTAAGGCTGACTGGGAGGCCTTCCATGCTCAATTTGAACTGTTAGCGCATGCTGCGGCCTGGTCCACAGACACTAAAGCACTCCAGCTAGCCTTGTGCCTCACTGACGACGCTTTGGCATGCCTGCTGCTGCTTAGCCCAGCGGAGAGGGGTGACTACAGGGCTCTGGTTGGTGCTCTGCAGCGGCGGTTTGGGCAGTGTGGCCAGCCTGCTGTCCTGCGGTCCGAACTGACGAGTAGACGGAGACAACCGGGTGAGCCGCTTCGCGCTTTGGCTAATGACATTGAGATGCTAGCGAAGAAAGCATATGCCCACATGCCCATCGACGTGCAGAACGAGCTGGCCAGAGACCAGTTCATCCGCGCCATTATCCCTGGTGAGCTGCGCATCCAGACTCAACTTTCCCACCCCCGCAATCTGCACGAGGCCCTGGAGATGGCCTTGGAGAGGGAGGCCGTGGTGGCTTCTGCGGGGTGCGACCATAGCGAGTATGACCCGGTGGTGAGGGCTGCGGTGCCGGAGGCCCCGGGCCAGGGGGTGCCAGCTTGGGCGGCCGAATTGACCGAACTGGTTCGAGGCGTGTCTCTACAATCTTCACGCCGCGGTGCTCGTCCTCGCCGAGACCCTCCTGTTTGCTGGACGTGCGGACAGCTGGGCCACATCAGCGTGCGATGCCCAGACCGTGCCGGTGTTCAGGGAAACGCCTCAGGGCCTGCGTAGGCGGGACGGCGCAGGCCCCTTCTTCTGTGTCCCAATCCGCCGGGGCGCCGGTGGACAGAGCCCAACGGTACAGCTGGGGGTGCGGGGCTCAGCTCCCCCCAGAAGCAGACGACAGCACAGAGTCCGCGAGGGTGGTGGGCTGGACGCGTGCAGGGGATTTTTGTCACATCCCCATCACCCTGCCAGGGGCTCCGTGCACAGCTCTGGTCGACACTGGCTCCACTGCGACCTTGATGAGACCTGACGGGGTGCCGGTAGGAACCCAGTTGGAACCAACTACAGTAAAACTGCGTACAGTGACTGGTGAGTTAGCCCCGATGTTGGGAAAAGGACTGGTCCCTATTCAGGTGGGGGGCCTGGGAGTGAACTTGGAGGTGTGGGTGGCAGCGGTGCAGGACGTTTGCATATTAGGCCTGGACTTTCTGCGGGCCTCACAGAGTGTCTTAGACCTGGGGAATAACACGCTGACCTTTCCAGGGGGCCCCATGGTTGACCTGGTGCGCCCCGCACAGGCCCCGAACCTACACCCGCCAAAGTCGAGAGCAGCGGGGGTGCACCATGAGGCACACCTTCCGCCCCCGATCTACCCCCCTGCACCCCTGTCCCCTGACCCTGATTTAGCCACCGTGGTGGGTTCTCCTGCCTCAGACCAGCACACTGTAATGGGGGAGGGGGATAGACTGGCAGTAGTGAGGGACATATGGACACGTAGCTGCCAAGATTTAGATCATCCACAGCGGGAGGAGCTGTGGCAGGTGCTGCTGGAGTTCAAGGACATTTTTGCTCTGTCAGAAGACGAGGTAGGCTTAACTCACCTCCTGCAGCACGACATTGACACGGGAGATGCACGGCCTGTGAAGTCACGCCCTCGCCGCCTCCCCCTGGCGCATCAGGCTGCGGCTGATAGTGCGATCGGGGAGATGCTCAGGGCTGGCGTCATTGAACCCTCCGACAGCCCCTGGGCCTCGGGGGTTGTGATGGTTAAAAAGAAGAAGAGCCCCAAAATGAGATTCTGTGTCGATTTTAGGCCGTTGAACAGTGTGACTAAGAAAGACTCATACCCGCTGCCCCGCATCGATGAGTGCCTGGATTTGGTTTCCGGCTCTTCCTGGTTCTCCTCGCTGGACCTGCGTAGCGGGTATTGGCAAGTGCCCCTCAGCCCCGCAGCCAGACCAAAGACTGCTTTCAGCACAGGCAGGGGGCTGTGGCAATTCCGTGTTCTCTGCTTCGGCCTATGCAATGCGCCGGCCACATTTGAAAGGTTGATGGAAAAGGTGCTGGCCGATATTCCCCGACAGGAATGTTTGGTCTACTTGGACGACATCCTGGTCCACGGAAGTTCCTTCGAGGCAGCTCTGGCATCCCTGCGGCAGATTCTACAGCGGATAGCGGCAGCGGGCCTGAAACTCCACCCTGATAAGTGCTGCTTTATGAGGAAAGAGCTGGAGTTCCTGGGACACAAAATCGGGGGTGAGGGTATCAGTACGCTGGAGGAGAAAGTGCAGGCGGTGAAGGACTGGCCAACCCCCACAAACTTGAAGGACTTAAAGAGCTTCCTTGGTCTGGCGTCCTACTACAGGCGGTTTGTAAGGGGGTTCTCCTGTATTGCTGCGCCCCTGTTCCGCCTGCAGAAAAAGGATAGTGACTTTGACTGGTCAGCAGGATGTGAACAGGCTTTTGAGCGGCTGAAAAACGCCCTAACAGAATCTCCCACCCTCGCCACCCCGGACCCCAGTCTGCCGTTTATTCTAGACACAGATGCCAGCGATGTCGGAATGGGGGCAGTGTTGAGCCAGGTGGGGCCAGCGGGGGAGAGAGTGGTGGCGTACTTCAGCAGAACCTTTAATAAGGCTGAACGACGCTACTGTGTGACGCGAAGGGAGCTCCTGGCCATAGTACGGGCAATAAGTCACTTCAGGTACTACCTTTGTGGCCTGCCCTTCACTGTCCGGTCAGACCATTCAGCCTTGCAGTGGCTAATGGCGTTTAAGGAGCCAGAGGGGCAGATTGCACGCTGGCTGGAGGAATTAGCGCCATACGTCTTCGAGGTGAAGTACCGAGCGGGGGCTCACCACGCCAACGCAGATGCCATGTCCCGCCGCCCCTGTGCTCCAGCTGGTTGCCGGTACTGCGAAAAGCGGGAAGCCCGGGAGGAGGAGCTCCGGGCTGGGGGAGAGCATGATTCCGGGTGTAGCGGAGGTGAGCTGGCCTGCAGAGTGGCACAGGTGATTGACCCGCTCGAGTGGAGAGCGCAACAGGAGCAGGATGTTGACCTCCGGCCAGTGCTACAATGGGTGGAGTCTGGTCAAAGACCGCAGTGGAGCGGAGTGGCTGGATACTCACCTGCAACTAAAGGACTGTTTGTGAAATTTTCAGCTCTCCGAGTAAAGGACGGAGTGCTGCAGAGAGCCTGGAAGGAGCCAGCTACGGGGGAGGAGAGGTGGCAGGTGGTGGTCCCCAGGGCCCTGAGGGAGGCAGTTTTGAAGGCCTCCCACGGAACCGCCGGGGTGGGGCATTTTGGAGTTTCCAAAACCCTTCGGCGGCTCCGGCAGAGTTTCTACTGGGGGCAGCTCAGGAGGGATGTTGAGGACTTTTGCCGCCGGTGTGACCTCTGTGCAGCGCACAAGGGTCCCTCAGACCAGTCCCGGGCCCAGCTACAGCAGTTAGCAGTGGGAGCCCCGATGGAGAGAGTAGCAGTGGACGTGATGGGGCCTTTTCCACGCACAGACAGAGGAAATCGTTATGTCTTAGTTGCCATGGACTACTTCACAAAATGGCCGGAGGCATATGCCATACCCGACCAGGAGGCGGAGACGGTGGTCGACAGGCTGGTGGAGGGCATGTTTGCCAGGTTCGGGATGGCAGAAACCATTCACAGTGACCAGGGAAGGAACTTTGAGTCGGCTGTTTTCTCTGTCATGTGTGAGCGCTTAGGGATGCGAAAGACCCGGACGACACCGTTACACCCGCAGAGTGATGGGCTCGTCGAGCGCTTCAACAGGACCCTGGCGAAACAGCTGGCCATCCTCACTGCAGAGCACCAGCGTGATTGGGACATGCATCTCCCCCTTGTTTTGTTGGCGTATAGGTCCGCTGTGCAGGATTCCACCTTGTGTACGCCTGCCCTGCTCATGCTGGGGCGAGAGCTACGGACGCCAGCGGAGATGGCACTGGGGAGGCCTCCGGACGCTCCGGTAGTCGTACCGGGTCCGGAATACGCCAGGAGACTGCAGGACCGGCTGGAGTCGGCCCATGCTTTTGCCCGTGATCAGCTGGAGAAAGCGGGAATGAGACAGAAAAGGAATTATGACTTGAGGGTAAAAGGGAAAGACTTCAGGGCCGGTGACCTTGTGTGGGTGTACAGCCCGAGGAGGAAGAAAGGCCGGTGCCCTAAGCTGGACTGCCACTGGGTGGGGCCTTGTGTAGTGGTAGAGAAGCTGGGGGAAGTGGTGTACAGGGTTCAGCTGCCGACTAGGGGGAGACGAGTGGCCCTTCATAGAGACAGGCTGGCTCCATATAAGGGTGATGTGCGCCCGGTCCAGTCGACCCCCCTGAGAAATGAAACAGCCACAGCCCCAGACTCACTGACTGTGCCCCCTTCTACTGCCCCACAGCTTCCTCCACTTTTGCACCCCATCCCAGATCAAAAGCAGGGTGCTGCAGGACAGCAGACACAGCCCCAAGTGTCGTCTACAAGGGGGCTGCAGAGGCAGAGAAGACCCCCAGGTCACCTCAGAGACTTTGTACGGGATCCCTCGGGGCGAGGGATTTAGTGAGGGGGGGCAATGTAGCAATTCTCTTAGTTAGAGAGCGTGTTGATGTTGTGGGATTTCGGACTGTTCGGGAGGTTCGTGAAGGCAGCATGGAGAGAGAGAAAAGACCGAGAGCTTGCCTGTGTGTGTGTGTTGCTGTTCCGTTGTTGTAGTTGTGGTTGGCGTGGCTGTGGCCTACAGCAGCCGTTTTTCTGCTAATAAAGACGACCTTTGTTGTGAACATCGCCGACTGTGGAAGTGTGTTTACAACGTTACAGTATCTTAATTTGCCACTGACAGAAGTGCCCATAAACTTTGGAAAAAAAAAAAAACAATGTGTAATTAAAAATTAATGGGAAAAAAATCTATCAAAAATCAATACAGAAATTTTCTTCATTTTAAAACGATACATCGTACAATTTTTTTACAGAGTTGTTTCCAGTTCTGTCTGCCTTATTTGTTTGCCTGTTGCTGTGATCATGTTTCGAGTTTGTCTGCATGTCTCAGTGTTTGTTGTGTCTTTTTGGGTACTTCTGGATGTACTTTGAAGGTTAGCTTTCATTTGTATCTTTATTATTTCCTTATTTCAGCACAGATGAGAAGGAAATGCTGGTGGAACTGATGAGGGCCGTGCATATGGATGTAGGCCTGTCGTCTCCTTTGTCTGTGTCAGTTTGTCAGATTCCCTGTGTTTCTACCCCTGGATCCTTGTGACGCTTTTGCTGTTTTGTTTTTGTTTGCTTTTGGATTGTGCGTACCTTGCTTTTTTTTGCATCACACATAAAGGCTTGTCCTTTCTTTGTTTTCAACCTGCCCATGTGTTCTGTGTTTGGCTGCTCTCTCCAGCATGACAAATACAGTACTGTGCAAAAATCTTGAGCCACCCTGCAATTTTACTTTGATCACTTTATATTTTGCTAGGAAAATTGGAAATATGTACAAGAATTTGTTGAAATGTACAGAAAATCAGTACATAAGGCGAAAACTGAATTTTGTACAGTTCTAACAAGCTTGAAAGTCAATATTTGGTGTGACCACCTTTATTCTTCAGCACAGCCTGAACTCTCTGAGGCAGCTTTCTTCTCATTTCTTTTAGTAGTCTTCAGGAATAGTTCTCCAGGCTTCTTGAAGGACATTCAAAACTCTTCTTTGGATGGTTCTGCCTTTTGTTCTGTTCCCACCTTCTTCAGTAATGTTGAGGTCCAGGCTGTGGGGAGGCCAGTCCATGACTGATAGTGTTCCGCTGTGTGTTTTTCTATCTAGGTATGCTTTTACTGCATTGGCAGTGTGTTTGGGATCATTGTGATGCTGAAACATTAAGTTGTTGCCAGTCAAATGCTTTCCACATGATATTTCAACTAATATATCTGGAAGCAAGCTTTCTGGAAACTAATTTCAAAGGGATATCTTTGTAGGACAACCACACATTCTGACCTGGCAGATAACAAGGGGCCGGGTAATTGGCCAGGCAGCAATTACAGTCGGCGTTCTGGAGCAGGGCGGCCTTAGTTTAGTTCTTGATGTCACAGCAGTGCCTTAGGTGGAGCTGAACCGAGTGCACAGCCAGTACCTCTTCTTGGGATAGCAATGGGGAGCAGCTTCTAATGGTAAAAGTATATGCAGTATATGAAGATTGTGAGTCTCTAACCAAGGTTAACCAAGAATAATAGGAGCAGCAAGAGAACTGAAGGTACTTACGGTGATTCCCTGAGATGATTAGCCAAACAGGTTCTGTTGGGTGATAGTAGCCAGTAGCTGACCACTGATCACAAAGGAGCAAAGAAAGGAATGGAGAGATGCTTTACCATGTTTAGTTGCTGGGTGAGCCAAATGATTTTGGCACTGGAGTCCACCAAAGCTGGTAAACACAAAATCTTGATTAACACACAGTGTAGCAGGTAGCATCATTCCTCCAGGGTCAAATGCGTTCTTCCCAGCTGAATTGGCTCACCGGTGTTCTCACAGGAGGAGCGCGATGCATCAGGCTTTGAACTGGACGGCAGAGGAGACTGGGAAGAGGAAGCAGGAGGTGCACTGTGGGCTGGTAGCTGACAGGACTTGTAATTTCTCTCCAGAGCTGGTTGTCGATACTAATGGCGAGAAAAACTAACACTTCAAAAGAGGTAGGCTCATCTTGTGAAGCTGATTCATCCTTCATTGACTCATTTAATGCATGCAGAAACACACCTTGCAGAGCTTTTACCTCTCTGCTGCTAATGCTCTGAACTTGATTGCAAATTCTGCCACACTTCTGTGACCTTCTTTTAGGTTCAGCAGGCATTTTACTGCATCTTCTTCCCAGAGAGGATGATCAAAGGTTCTCATAAATTCCTTAAGAAACGAGTTAAAGGGGTAAGTCACCTGATCCAGCCCATAAACCTTATAGTTAGGGCTGGATCAGGTGACACTGAACCCTCCCGTAGTTATCCTACAACAGGCCTAGGCTGCTGGGGGCTTCCAAGTGTTTCTCATTCAATCACCTCTTGTCACTTACTATGTGTTTATACACGACTGCATTTAATCTATTTATTATTGATCTCTGGCTCTCTTCCATAGTGTGTCTTTTGTCCTGTCTCACTCCCCCCAGACCCCAACTGGTTGCAGCAGATGGCTGCCCCTCGTCATCTGATTGTTGGGGCTTTCTGTGTATTATTGCAGGGTCTTTACCTGACAATATAAAGTGCCTTGAAGAAACTGTTGATGTGCTTTGGCGCTATATACATAAAATTTGATTTCATTTCCTTGTAAGTATCAGTTTCATCAATTAAGTATTTGCATGTATTTAATTCCATTTCAATCAGCTATTGTTGCAGTCCATATTAGACTTCCCTCAGCTAGACAAGTTTCTTAAAGAAAAAAGACCCCTTCGACATTACTGTTAGAATTCAGCATTCTTTTCCTGCTTTTAATTACAGAAGTTAGAAGACAGAATCATCACTGACTTAAAAAATACAATAGTTTCTACAAGGCTTCAACAAATGAATGAAACTGATTCGCCCAATCTCCCTCTCGTTCTTTTTCCACATTAGTATGAATTACTTTTTGTTTCTGTGAGGCATTCTGCAGAAATGGTCTTTTCTGCATATCAAATACATCATAAAGTGTTTGCAAATAAGGCAACACACACATGCCTCATCGTCCAATCAATGGAGCTTCAATCGTTTTTCCCGTTCTTCTGTCTTCATGACACACAGCAAGTGGATTTTCACCTAAATCACAGCCAGCCACGGCTGTTTTTGTTTTGATTTGCTATGTGCTCAGTGAGAGTCAGAGACAGCAGTCTGAGCAGTAGCACTGGAGGCAGATGATGTTCTTGGGGGTCATTAATTAACTCATCCAGAGCCTTTATTAGCTCCTTAATGGATCTGGTTAGTGCATATCAAGGGTTTGATTACCTCCTGTTGGCAATGGGGAGAGTCTGACTACATATGTGTGTGTGGGATATGTGTTTGTGAGAAACTGATGGAGTGCTTGCAGGTTTGTACTTTGCATGTGTGTGCATGGATGTAGGGATGTGTATGCAGGCACCTCCAGAGATATGTCTGTAAGGGCTTCATTTGACAGGGCCAGCAACTGGAACGAGAGGCCCAATTCCAATCCAGCTCCTCCACCTTCACATTCTGTGATGTGTGTAACTCTATGTGGAGTCAACTTCCAACTGTAGAAGGATTTCTTAATAAAGTGGTAGGGTAGAAATTCAGCAGCAAGCTTTGGGAGGCTTTTCTGAGATAGAAACACGAACTGGTAATCAGCATCTTGAGGGGTTTATATTACTATTGGATAGATATACAGTACTGAGATCATATCATAATGTGTCTATTAGACTAGATTCCTATAAGACTGCTCAAAGAAGTTCTAATCATTAATTAATGCATTGATCTTAAATATGATCAGTCTCTATTAATGGGCTACCTACCACAGGTCTTTAAGGTGGCAGTAATTAAACCATTACTTTAAAAAGTCATCACTTGACCCAGCTGTCTTAGCTAATTATAGGCTAATCTCGAACTTCCGTTTATCACAAAAATTCTTGAAAGAGTAGTTGTAAAACGGCTAACTGATCATCTGCAGAGGAACGGTTTATTTGAAGAGTTTCAGTCAGGTTTCAGAATTCATCACAGTACAGAAACAGCATTAGTGAAGGTTACAAATGATCTTCTTACAGCCTCTGACAGTGGACTCATCTCTGTTCTTGTCCTGCTAGACTACAGTGCAGCGTCCAATACTGTTGACCATAATTATTACAGGGATTAGTGTACCAAGTTATTGTTGCCGATACACCCTGTAACAGCCCTTAACGCCAAGTCTATCATCACCAACACATTTGCACAGATGCATTTTGCATTACAGTAATTATGTGATGATTTTTCCTATCAGAAAAATCTAAATGGTTTCTGAAAGCTGAGAAATTGCACTTCACAACCAACATGTTGTTATTACGGTAATTCCACTCACGTGGTAGCAGATCGTCTCGGCAACAACACACTTGGTGTTAAAGGTACTAAGCAGCAGTGGTTTGAATCATATTTGTCTAATATAATCCAATTTTTTCATGTAAATGGAGAGTGTTCTTCACATACTAAAGTTAATCATGGAGTTCCACAGGGTTGTGATGGGACCAGTTCTATTTACACTGTACATGCTTAGGCAATATTATTAGAAAGCATAGCATACATTTTCACTGCTGTGCCAATGATAACCAGCTCTATCATGAAGCCAGATGACACACACCAGTTAGTTAAACTGGAGGAATGTCTTAAAGACATTAAGGCCTGGATGACCTCTAATTTCCTGCTTCTAAATTCAGATAAAACTGAGGCTATTGTACTCGGCCCCACAAATCTTAGAAACATGGTGACTAACCAGATACTTACTCTGGATGGCATTACCTTGGCCTCTAGTAACACTGTGAGGAATCTTTGAGTCATATTTGATATGTCCTTCAACGCACATATTAAACAAATATGTAGGACCGATTTTTTGCATTTGCACAATATTTCTAAAATTAGAAACATCCTGTCTGCTGAAAAGCTAATTCATTTATTACTTCTAGGCTGGACTATTGTGATTCATTATTATCAGGCTGTCCTAAAAGCTCCCTGAAAAGCCTTCAACTGATCCAAAATGCTGCAGCTAGAGTACTGACAGGGACTAGAAAGAGAGAGCATAATTCTCCCATATTGGCTTCCCTTCATTGACTCCCTGTTAAATTCAGAATTGAATATAAAATCCTTCTCCTCACAAAGTCTCAAATAATCAGGCCCCATCTTATCTAAAATACCTCATAGTACCATAGTGCCCCAACAGAGCATTTTGCTCTCAGACTGCTGGCTTACTTGTGGTTTCTAGGGTATTTAAAAGTAAAATGGGAGGCAGAGCCTTCAACTTTCAGGCTCCTATTCTGTGGAACCAGGTCCCAGTTTGGATTCAGGAGACAGACACCCTCTCTATTTTTAAGATTAGGCTTAAAACTTTCCTTTATAATAAAGCTTATAGTTAGGGCTGGATCAGGTAACCCTGAACCATCCCCTAGTTATACTGCAATAGGCCTAGACTGCTGGGGGTTCCCATGATCCACTGAGTGTTTCTTCACTCACCACTTTTCACTCTGTGTTTGTATACTACTCTGCATTTAATCATTAGTTATTATCAATCTCTGGCTCTCTTCCACAGCATGTCTTTTGTCCTGTCTTTTACTTCCCACTGTCGCCAAGTGCTTGCTCACAGGGGGTCGTTTTGATCGTTGGAGTTTTCTCTGTATTGTTGTAGGGTCTTTACAATATAAAACACCTTGAGGCAACTGTTGCTGGCATTGAATTAATGAAAAATGTTCTGTTTCAGTTTCATTTAGCTGTTTTTAAGAAAATTTCCAAAATGCTTTAATTTCTTATTTTCTTTTGTTCTTTAATATTTGTATTCATAACAACTAAAATAAATCAACAATGAAGCAAAGTCAAAAAATAATTCTATGAAAAGCTCTATTTTGCTGTTTTCTGTGGCAGTCCTGAAATAATTGCACATTTTTTTTTGTAAGTATGTGAAGTTTCAACAATATTGGTCACAGTGGAATGTGGTTAGTAAGCCTGCAATAGTGCAGACTCTGTGCTGGAGGCCTTTATAACCCAATTCACCTCAAAGCTGTTCAATTAAGAGCAACACATTGGCACTGACATCTCTTGGTTCAAACCTCTGGTCTCCAGGTCTTTGAAGGCTGCATATTCTCCTTGTGCCTTTGTGGGTTTCCTCTGGGAACGCTGCTGCCTCAAACAGGCCAAACACATACATGTAAGGTTAATTGCATGAATATGTGTGAAAAAGTTAAATGTGGATTGTGCAAGAGCTTCAAGTGGTCAGAAAGAATAGAAAAGGCCAATATAAATGCCAGTCCATTCTGCTTAATGTGGCGGACCATCCATGAAAAGTACAAAAGGAGGGAGGGACTGAACTGAAATTGGAGAGTTGAGTGAAAAAGGGGACCTATTTTACTCATTTCCTCCTCCATGTTTTTTTTCTTCTTGGCGTATTTTAGTAGCTTTGCATGCATCAGAGTTCAAAATCATCTTTATTTATCTAACAGCCCTGTTTTGGCTCTCTTTCTCTTATTGTTAAGTAGCCTTTCTTCTGCTTGGCTGCACCTTGTAAGCAAAAGATTTCAACAGCAGGTGGGTGGGGCTCCTGCACTCACAGCCAAAGCTGTGTGGGTAAAATGACCTCATTAGGCTCTCTAACATCATACGGAGGCACAAACAGAGCATTTAGAACAGTCTGATCCCTCAGCTCTTGGCTAAAATGAGAGTATTTGGACAAACCTTCAAATAATGAGGTTAGCATATTTACAAATCTAATATGAGAATAAGAACAGCAATTACCAAAAAAATAAATAAAATAAAATAATTAAGATCAACAGTCAACCGGTAAAAAAGTAAAACTCAGCATTACAATCAATAAAATAGTATTGTGGAAACCAAGCAAGCAGCATCTAGCAGATGACCTGAGGGGTTAACTTGGTTCACAGCTTACAAGCATGTTGGAGAGATACTGGGGTCCCAGACCATGCAGGGCCTTCAGAACAAGCATTACATTTTTTAAATCAACTCTAGAACTAACTGGAAGCCAGTGTAAAGACCTCAGTATTGGTGTTACATGTTTATTTTTCCTTTTTGTTCTAGCCCAGCCGACTTGAAATAAAAGCACTGACAATTTTTAGGCATCATTAAGTGACAGTTTTAAACTTGCTCTTGATGAAACTTTGGAAAGTGAGGTCAGTCTCTATGATGACGCCGAGGTTTCTAACCCACCCTGTACCATGTCCTCTGATGATTTTAGACTTGCATAGTCCTTGGTGTCTAAGCTCCAAGAGCATTACTCATTGCAAATACAACAAAATACAAGACAATACACACAAATTTGGGAGCAATGGGTAAACATCGCCCAGACCAAATTGGGACAGTGTGTTCGGTATGTGAAGTGAGGAAATCGAGGCATGTAAGTTTGAAGGAACAGTACAGTTTATCATTATTTTTTTGGATAAGACCTGATGGGGCAACTAATCACACAGGCTTTGAAACTGGTAAGCAACCCACTGGCAACCTCGGGTTGCTAGGTAGTTGCTGGGTAAAATGAAATCTCCTTGTCATTGCTTTGGTTGCTAGCAGATTGTCGTAGTAGTAGTTTACATCAAAGACACCTGCAACTGGACTCAAAGAGCTTCAGAGTTAAAGATGTACCTTTGAACTGCCAATAAGTTTTAGCCACCAATCACTAAACGGTCGCTGAATACTGATTTTTTAGAATAGAATAGAATAGAATAGAATAGAATAGAATAGAATAGAATGCCTTCATTGTCATTATACAGGATGTACAATGAGATTGGAGGGCCACTCCTGTCAGTGCCATGTAACAGAAATCAAACTCTCTAAAATGAAAATAGAAATATTATAAAAATATTATAATCTAGTATAATCAATGTGATCAAGAGATCAACAGAAAATAAACAATGTGTAAAATATACAAAAAATAGAATGTATAAAATATATACATACATACCTACATTGGTGCATCTGTACATTGTAGGAAAGTAAATGTGTGTATACATATAATAATGAAGATGATGAATATTGCACTAGTGAATGAATACTGGATATTACACAATATAGGAGTGATAGATATTGTTCAGTATGAATAATATAATATTGCACAGAGATGTGGGTGTTGCACAGTTACAGTGGGTGAGTGTGTGAGTTCAGGGTGGTGATTGCTCTGGCGAAGAAACTGTTCTTGAGTCTGTTTGTTCTGGCTTTGATGCACCTGTAGCGCCTGCCAGAGGGCAGCAGGTCAAACAGGTCAAAGCCAGGGTGTGAGCTGTCCTTGATGATGTTCCTGGCTCTGCTGATGCAGCGGGAGGTGTAGATGTCCATCAGGGAGGGGAGAGGGCAGCCAACGATTCTTTGTGCTGTCTTGACTACCCTCTGAAGCCTGACCCTGTCTGCCTCAGTGCAGCTGCCGTACCATACTGTGATACAGTACGTCAGCAGGCTCTCAATGGATGAGCGGTAGAAGGTCAGCAGCAGGTTTGAGTCCAAGTTGTTCTTCCTGAGGACCCTCAGGAAGTGAAGTCGCTGCTGAGCCTTCTTGATAACAGCTGTGATGTTATCTGACCAAGAGAGATCAGCAGAGATGAGGACACCGAGAAACCTGAAGGTGTGGACCCTCTCCACACGCTCGCCGTTGATGTAGAGGGGAGCTGGGTCAGTCCTGTGCTTCCTGAAGTCGATGATGATCTCTTTGGTTTTCATGGTGTTCAGTACCAGGTTGTTCTCTGAACACCAGGCTGTCAACTTCAGGACCTCCTCTCTGTAAGCTGCCTCATCTCCCTTCGAGATGAGTCCGACCACTGTGGTGTCGTCAGCAAATTTGACGATGAGGTTGTTATTGTGGGCCGGACTGCAGTCGTGGGTGTAGAGGCAGTACAGGAGGGGGCTCAGCACACAGCCCTGTGGGGAGCCAGTGCTCAGTGTGCGGGTGGAGGAGAGATGGGGGCCAAGACTCACAGTCTGGGGCCGGTTGGTTAAGAAGTCCTTGATCCAGGAACATGTGAGAGGGGGGAGGCCCAGGGTGTGCAGTTTGGTGGTGAGAATGTCCGGGATGATTGTGTTGAACGCTGAGCTGTAATCCACAAAGAGCATGCGAGCGTAGCTCTGCTGCTGCTCCAAGTGGCTCAACACAGAGTGGAGAGCTACAGCGATGGCGTCCTCTGTGGATCTGTTTGCACGATATGCAAACTGATGGGTGTCGAAAGTGGGGGGCAGATGGTCTTTGATGTGCTGGAGAACCAGCCTCTCAAAGCACTTCATGATTACTGGTGTGAGGGCCACAGGGCGGTAATCATTTAGGCTGGTGACAGATGACCTTTTGGGCACGGGGATGATTGTGGCTGTTTTTAGGCAGGGGGGGATGACTGCTTGGGCCAGGGAGAGGTTGAAAATCCTGGTGAGAATCAGGGTGAGCTGGTGGGCACACGCTCTGATCACCTTGCCAGGTACTCCGTCTGGTCCGGCAGCCTTCCTGGGGTTCACTGCCAGGAGCACGCGCCGTAACTCATGCTCCTGGATGGTGAGTGGGGTGCAGCCTGGTGGGGGGGGCAGGACTGGAGCAGATGGGTGGTCCTGAGGCATCTCAAAGCGAGCAAAGAAACAGTTAAGTTCCTCTGCTAGTGACACACTCAGGTCTCCTGCAGTCACATCACAGCCTCTGAAGTTTGATGTTCTGAATGCCCTGCCACACCTCCCGTGTGTTATTGCTGGACAGATGGGACTCTATTCTCCTCCTGTAGTCAGTTTTGGCTTTTTTAATTCCTCTTTTCAGGTCAGCTCGAGCAGCACTGTACAGAGCTCTGTCGCCTGACCTGAAGGCAGCATCACGGGTTTTGAGGAGTGAACGGACCTGGCTGTTCATCCAGGATTTCTGGTTAGGGAAAACCCGGATGTTTTTGCTAAAAGTCACATTTCCAATACAGAACTTAATGTAGTCCAGTACCGTCCCTGTGAATGTTTCTAGGTCCTCGTGTTCGAATAAGTCCCAGTCTGTGTATGCAAAGCAGTCCTGTAGGTCGGAGAGTGCGTTTTCAGGCCAGGTTGTAATGGTTTTTACAGTAGGCCTGGCTCTCCGTCTGAGGGGGGTGTATGCTGGGGTGAGCAGCAGGGAAAGATGGTCGGACTGGCCGAGGTGGGGGAGGGGTTTGGCTCTGTAAGCGTGCTTAATGTTGGAGTAAACATGGTCAAGAGTGTTCTCCCCTCTTGTGGAACATTTGACATGTTGGTTGAATTTTGGGAGTACAGTCTTTAAGTTGGCCTTGTTAAAGTCTCCCGCGATAATAAGAACACCGTCGGGGTGGACCCGCTGCTGTTCGTTAATGGCGTTCAGCCAGAGAGAGAGCGCCATGCTAACGTTAGCATCGGGAGCTATATACACAGCTGTGACGATCACTACTGTTAGCTCTCTGGGTAGAAAAAAGGGCCGACATCTTACAGACATGTACTCGAGGTCTGGGGAACAATGTTTGTCTATGATTGTTCCGTTGTTACACCAGTCCTCATGCACGTAAATACAGAGACCCCCTCCCCTGCTCTTACCGGAGTCCTTGGTCCGATCTCCGCATAGCAGAGTGCGGCCTGCTAGCTGCACGCTAGCATCGGGAATGTGGGGGTTTAGCCAGGTCTCGGTGATAATCATTACACAACAGTCACGAACATAGCGATTTACAGCCAGCTCTAACTCTAGGTTGTCCATTTTATTTACCATGGACCTGGCGTTGGAGAGATACAGGCTCGGCAGAGGAGGCCTGTGTGGTTGGCATTTCAGCTTCAGCATAAAGCCGGACCTGCAGCCCCGCTTCTGCTTCCTCTCCCTCCGCCGTCGGCGGCGCCTTCCAGACCCGGTAACAATCCACGGAGCCCCCGGCGGTCTCGCTATTTCGTCTGGGATGTTATGAGTGTAGTGAAAATCACTCGATACTGATATCTTGTGCCGGTAGCCAATGTCCACAAGGTCCTGGCGTGTGTAGCAGTTGTTTGCAGAGACAAATGCACCAAAACTAACAAATATGAAATACAAAAAGTACAAAAAGGAGCACCGAAAGGAAGAGCCGTGAGCCGCTGCGTCTGTGCGCGCCGCCATCTTGGTTGTATACCCTTAGCTACAGGTGGTTACCAGTCTGACCAGTCTCTAGGCCTGTATGACTGGGGCCCAAGTTGACCTAGTGGCAATAGGTACAAGTTAAACAATAATCATGCTAAAACTGTTTTAAAACATTAAAAGCAGAATAGGTCTCCTTTTAATATTTCTATTTATATATCAACCTTGGTTAGTTCAAGTTCAACCTTGCCACAAGGATTTATTTTACTGTACAGAATAATTCAGCAGGGCATACAGTAGAGTTGTTTTTATCTCCCAGCTCACAGCTGGAAAAGAAGGGCTGAGTTCATGTCGATAAAATGGAGCTCATTCTCCATTGATGAGCTCAGAAAGCTACAGCCCCAAGTAAAGCCCTAGTTCATGCACTATACATGTCTCCAGCATAGTGAATCTAATATTGACTGACATTTGCAGTATAGTGCCGTGATCTCACTATACTATGGCTCTGGTGAGTGTGTTTTTATATATGTGAAATAAGCCTCCCAGCCTTTTACCTAGCAGCGGTGTATGTTCTTAATTGAGAGACAGGAGAAGATCTCTGCCCTATATGCTCTTTCTTCACATTCTCTCACACGCAGCTCCATCTCAGCGGTGTTCCTTCAATATCAAACGCGTTGCCCACCCCACAGGTCTCTCATTTCTTTGCTTCATCTGGACACTTTCATCCCCAACGTTTTTATTTTTTTTTAAACCATGTGCTAACCAAAGCTCCTGCACACAGTGTTGATCTGGGGTCCTTCCGCAGAATAAAAAAGAGCCGATATGATGATTTAGTAAGAGGGGGACAGCGTAAAGAAACAAACCTAGACTGAAAAAAAGACAAATGTTTGGGAATTTATGCACAAAACAGCAACTCACACTGTTGGGAAACAGACTGATGATGCATTAGTTGAAAGGCAGTAAATGAGGCTTGCTTGACAAATGTATATGCAAGGCGGTGTAAATGTGCATGCTTTTGGACTATATGAGATTTGCATATTCATTTGAATGAGCGATATCAGCGATATACACGTGATATGTTAGCATAAAAGCACAGGTGGAAGGAAATGCATACAGCTTGCATTTTCTATTAGATGATCTGTTGCAACTGTTAGATCTTAACACTTTATAGCCTCATGAATAATAAGGTAAAAGATCTTAGCACTTGCAGCAAAGGAATGTTTGCATTTTGAAAGTGCTTTTCCTCCCTGGGTGTAATTGAATGCAAAGCTTATATGGTCTAGATGACATCTGCTCCAACTTTGTGGGTCTCTTGTATTACCTCACTTGTGGTATTTGCAGCCAGTCAGATGCCTACTTGTGTGATGTAGATCCGGTAATTGGCAGCACTGTCCAAGTGCCTGTTAAGACTGCAAGAGTGTGGATGATTTTCTTTTCTTTGCCTTTTTTTTAAGACACTGGAACACAATTAATAGGGTCATACTGTCACGTGTGCCAGTGCAGCACAAGGCTTTTATTTAAGTCCAGATGCCAAACAAAGCTGTATGAATCAACCATATGTCAGCAGTGGAGAGGTTGGGGGGAGATGCCTATTGCAATGCAGTCTATATGAAGCAGTCCTGATTATTTCACCAGGTTTCTAGATGAAATGTATTTCTCAGTACCGCTGAAAAAAAAAATCAAGTGACAAAACCGGGGTTTCCGTTTCTGCTACTGACGGGGCAGCCAATCAGGAGCCAGTTAGCTGAAAAGACGGCGGGAGAAAGCTAAACTGGCTTATTAAAAAATACATATTTCAAATGATGCTAAGCAACTCTAGCAAAGTCCAGTTAAATAAATTAGGACCCAGAAATGAGCAATAATAGGTCCCCTGTATAATTCGACTGTAACACTAGAACCACCAGGGGGGTCATTTTGACCCCTTGGCATTTTAAAAAATTATGAAACTGTTAAATTAAAACCTCATCATCTCATATATCATGACTTTTCATAAAATGGGTTTACTCATATTCATCATAGAGTGAATTTTGGGGTGTGTGGGATTAAAAAAATACAAGATCTTCTTGCTAGAACCGCTGACGGAGTCATTTTTACTGCAGTAGAAATCAGTGTAAAATGCCGCCTTCAAAATTTACAGTTATGTCTGGGGGAGAGGAGCTGCGTGCCTCCAAGTACAGTACAAAATGTTTCTTAAAATTTTGTCATAGTTTTCACATTATTATGATACTTTAACCCTGTAAAGTCTAAACTATGAAATAACTGCAAGAAAATTCTTTTTTTTTAATGGAGTGTTTATTGAACTTTCTGATAAATAAAAAAAAATAAATAAATGCATGTATGAGGTTTATTTGTATCACATTTGCAACAGTCTAACGAGGTATTTTTCTGAATGAATTCTTTAACTTTAACAAATAGGTATTATATGAAAACATTCACAAGCAATGTAAATCATACAGGATATGTCATTTATACAAATCTATTTTTACATGGGAGTTCAGGGTATTACACCAAATTCTCACATATTACATCATCCCCTCGGGACACCCAATTGAAACATGTTCCCACGCCTATGAAGCTGACCTTATTGCTGGCCTCGAGTCTTTTTGTTTTTCTGTCAACTTCAATGAGTGACCTCTCATATCAAGCTTTGGGAGACACTGGACAGATTAAGGTTTGTTTGTTTTATTATTCAATACTTTGCTTTCACAGTCGCCAAAGTTTTCTTTATTTCAAGCTTACCGTCAGCAGTGGAATGCTTCACTGTTTGATTATATTAACATTTTAAATTGATAACCTGTATTTCTCAGTACTGTAAAAAAAAAAAAAAAAATGAAGTGACTTTGACAACATTTTGAGCATGAAATGAAATGTATTTTTTTTTATAACATTTTATGGTGTTACTGTCTACCACCAATTGGTGTAGAGTGTGCTGAATTGTTTGATACACCTACCTTTGCTGTCACACAGTGTTAGGGTAAGTGCACAATGTCTTTGATGTGTCTTTTTTTTCCTGGCACACCTCCTAACTTACTCACTTGGTGTTTGAACACACACTTAAGTGCTCAAAGTGTGGGTATTCTGACAGATCTTGTGTGACCCCCTTCTTCTCACACCTGCCCTTTAGATGTCCAACATTTTCAGTCACTTAGTAAGTCCTATGACTACTGTTCTTTTCACAGGTTTTTTAAGCCTCTATGTTCTGGAAACATCGTGTACTAATGGATTTACAGTGTATCTGCCGCATGAGCGACTGTAACTGGAGCAGTGGTGGAAGAAGTACTCAGATCACCCCAACATGGCACAAAAGCATTATCAACAAAATGTACTTGAAGTATCAAAATAAAGGCTTGTATTTTACAGCAAATGTTTTTTATGGCTGATAAATAATTACATTACCAGATTTTCTGCTGTAGCTGTCCCTGGTGAAGCTTTTTGCTAATTTATTTAAAGTATGGTAGCTAAGTTTACAGATTCACAAAGGGGTCTGGATCAGCGCAGCCCGTGAGATGATTTTGAATGGCTTTTTGTTTTTTTGTTCCTTTGGTAAATTTTTGCTTGTGCCTGTCATGTCAGATTTGTTGGAGCAAGTGTCGATATGCAGAGCTTAAAAACGAAGTTAGTGTGGAAGTCTCAAGAGCTGCAGTTCCTTTAAAGACCACAAAAGGTTGGCTCTAAAAGTGAGGCAACTTCTGATCATTCCCATTTTAAAAAGGTAATTTTAAAGGAGAAATAAACATGTTTATAAAAATGGATTAAAGACATAATTGAATGTCACAAACCAATAGGCAACATCACGGTGTCCGAATCCATCTTTAATATAGTGGTTGTGCTGGAAACCACTGATTTAATTATTTGTAATTTTTTTACTTTTTTATGTTTTCATTTAAATTCTAATGTTGAGATTCAAGTTTACACATAAGTGGTAGTTACTGTATAATGGTCAAATAAATGTAGTGAACCCAACAGTATATTTCCCTCTGACACACTGTGGAGCAGATGTGTAAAGTAGCATAACACAGAAATAGCCAAGTAAAGAATCATAGAGTTGTTCTTAGGTAGAGAATTTGGGTAAATGTACTTGGTTACACTGTAACACTAAACTGGAGAAAGGGGCTCAAGCAGAGCTATGTTTAAATGTCAAGTGAAACCAATTTATAACATCTAGACAACAACTCTGACCTCAGTAGCACAAAGAGCAATTTGCATCAGCTCAACATGCTGGTAAACATGACATCTGTCGGCAGCGGCTTATGTTAGAGTAATTATACAAAAGACATAAAACTACAATGAGAGAAAATCCTTCCAGAGTTAATTACATCTATTCAAAACTCTTTCTTTGGTGACCTTTCCTCACAGGGGTAATGACACACAGCTCTGCTCTCTCCACAAAGTTTATCTTCCTATCAAGAGAGCATTTCCATTTAATTCCACTTCTTTCCCACTCTAACCTTTGATACAGTGGTTCAGTATGCAAATCATCATCTTCATATTGTTAGTGAGGTGAATTAGCATCTGCTTTTTTGCCGTATTATCTCACTTTGGGTTTACATAAACGTTCATTGTCAGTGTAGCAGCAGCTCTTTTGAATTATGCATGAGGTTCTTCCCTCGGCTGAATCCGAGAACTCTAGATCAGCATATTTTAGATATTCAACCATTTCTCTCAGTACATTTGGCATTAATATGTAACCCTCGTCTGAAACTGTGATAGTAACACCTTTAGGATGCAAACGGGCCCCACTCCCCCTTAACACGGCTGAACAAATGTGAAAAATACATGAGATACTCTTGCGTGTGTTTGTCAAAACAAATGTTTTAACACTGTGCGTCTTTGTGGGTTTAGAAAAAGCACATGGCATTCTGCTGTGCAACTTCAGTTGTCTCTTGTGATACACAGTTTTTGCTACTATATCCAAAATGTATTTCTTTATCTTAGAAAGACCAGTCTTTGCTGAATGCAACCCAAACGCAAACATGGTGTACGATTAAAAGCTGGAATCCTTGAATGCCTTTAAAAAACTAAATATGGTGTCATCAGCAAAGAAAAGCTAGCGTTGCATGTGAACATTGGAAGGCTAACACGCTATTGAGGTTTTGCAGTCACGTGGCCATTAACCATGCAAAACGTGTTGTCGGGGACACAACGTACTTCAAATGTCCAGCTGTTTGCGGACTTGCAGCAACAATTACCATAATAACCCTATGTTGTGTGTGAAGCGCAATTTCTCAGATTTCAGAAACCATTTGAATTTTTCCGATAGGGCAAACGGTCGTGTAATTACGATAATTCAAAGTGTGTTTGATCAGACGTCTCAGCAGTGATACGCTTGGTGTTAACCAGCTGTTCACAGCAGGTAAGGGCAGGTCACAGGTGTATCGGTGGCCATCGCCCAGTGTCAAACGGTTAACTTGTCTGCCATTTTGGATGTGTTATAATGTGAGGTCAAGTCAGCAAGGTCGCAATCACGCAGGCCTAGAGACTAGTCTGAAATCTTCTGGCAACCACTGGTCACGAGGGGAAAATATGTATTTCCCAACTCGTTAAAGATTATATAAAGCTTTATAATTCCCTTTAGGAAGATTTCATCAAGGAAATTAACGTTGGCAAAAACCTCCTTGTGATTGTTTGTGTTGCAGATTGCCAAAGTTGCCTATAGCAGTAAGATGCCAACGTGTCTGCAAACACTTGAAATCTACTCTTAGAGCAGCAGTAAAATTGTAAAACACTGACACTGATCAGAAAAGGAGAATTTGCTTCTTCAAAGTCAAAGTTGTGCTTTTTGAAATGTGTTTTATGCAGCGCTGAGGTGCAACTTTTACTCTGAAGAGGAATATCCTCTGTTCTCCAGTTGCACAGGTTTTTCAAATTTTACTACCACGCTTGAGCAATATGTGCATAGCATCACACAAGAAATCTCTATACTGAACAATTTGGCTAGTGGTGCTAGTGAAAAGTCATAGCAAGAGCATCTTCTGCTTTCCTCTTCTTGCTATCACTGACAGAAACTTGGGCAGCTGGATTAATGTTAGGCAGTGGCCTCTAGTTACTCTTTGTGATGCTACTGTTGCTGAAGCTGGAGCAACAGTTGTCTGAGACAACTTTTCAGTGGAACTAGTACCAGTCCAAGAGAGTGTTGTAGCTCATTAACATTAGTTAGATTACTGTGTTAGCTAGGTAGCTTTAGTACTCACTCAGAATCAGAATCAGAATCAGAATCAGAAGGTTTTTATTGCCATATGGGTGAACAGGTTCACAGCCTTAGGAAATTGCTGCGGTACTTCGTGCGTACAGAAAAAAACAAATAAGTATAAAAACTATAAGACAATATACAAGTATACAAATTGCAAATATACAGAGATATTAGAGCTATAACTATAGCACAATATTACAAAATTACAAAATATACAGTGCAGAGACTAATTAAAAGATAAAAGAATGTAGACTATATTCCACTAATATGTACATCAGTGCAGTCAGACAGGTGCATAGACATAGGGTCATCAGCGTTTGTGGAGGGTGGTGGTAACAGTCTTAGGGTTATTGTTCATGAGTCCAACAGCAGAGGGGAAGAAACTGTTCTTATGGCGGGATTCACTGCTATCCAAAAAAGCCTTTCATGCTTTTGCTATCCAGCCATTCATTTTCTTCTTCAGGGTCACGGGGGTGGGTGCTATTCCATCTTCCATGGGGCATACACAGGGCTAACACAGCACTCACATTCTCTGTACATCTAATAAAATTATAAAAATGTATGGTCTCTCGTATGATTGGTATATGGGAGTGTGTAAATGAGGGATTGTTGGTCCACTACCTTTGGGGTTTGTGGCCCAGAGGGGTCTCAGGCCTCTTTGGTGTGGGGGGTGACTCTGCTGGGTGTCAGACGGTTCTCGGGTTTGTGGGGCCTTGGGGCCGTGTTCTCGGCCCGTGCTGGGGCGGCTGGTGTGGGCTGCTAATTGCCTCTGGCTCTCTAGGGCTCTTGCCCTTTGGCCGTGGGGGCTCCATCCTGGGCCTCCTTCCTTCCTCTTCTGGGGTGTGCATGCAGTTGCTGTCGGGATGTCCAGCCTCAGGTCTTCTGAGCTCCTGGACGGCCTGGGTCCCTTGGGTCTTTCTCTGGTTACCTCTGGATCCTGGAGGGGCGTTGCTGTGGCTTCTCGCCCTCATTATTGATTATGTTTCATAAAAAGGACACACACACCCTACAACACAGCACAACAGGTTTGTTTGCGTATTTGAGTTTTTTCATATATATATATATATATATATATATATATATATATATATATATATATATATATATATATATATATATATATATATACTGTATATATATATATACTGTATATATATATATATATATATATCCGTTCCATTCCATTCTTCTGTCCCACCTGTCAGTTCCAGTATAGGCAAACCAATATCAATAATTAAGAGAAATAAAGATTAGCAAGAGGAGCCTTTTACCCTCTGATGCATGAATTATGAAATCCTGAGTCAAGATTTTTTTTAAATGTGTCTTTACTCTTCTTAGGGCATGAGAAAAACAAATACGAACTTTTTTTTCAAAAATTTGTTTTTTTCAGGAAGTTACCGACATGTCCATACTTTTCTTTTACAGTCTCCATACTTTTTTAAGAATGCATGACTTGGATTAATTTGTTATTATCACTATGTTTTCAGCAACAAGAATGGGCAGTCACTGCATCACTGAACATCTTCATCTCCAAAACTCCTCTCCTAACTCCTAACCTCAGCATATGCTCAGTTTAACAGTCTTAGGCTACATGAAAATTGGCAAAGCATCCAGGGCACAGTGCCACACGGCACTGCATGCAGATGTGTTTGGTCTTCCTTGTGTATGTAGCATCATGGCATCTGTTTGCATTTTTGACCTGGGTGAGCTTGGGCCAGTGATTTGCTGTGCTGAATCTGACCTCACTGCGTACTTTGGTCACTGTTCTGCACTTTGCTGGAGGTGGGTTTCCACTTCCTCTTCTGCTTTGCTGAAGGGAGCCAGCATTTATCAGTGCATGGGCCACAGAAGCTTTGAAGATGAAAACATTTGGTTCTCTTCCCTCAACATTCACTCTCCTGTCTCCTAGAAAAGGTGGCA
Source organism: Archocentrus centrarchus (assembly GCF_007364275.1). NCBI lineage: Eukaryota > Metazoa > Chordata > Actinopteri > Cichliformes > Cichlidae > Archocentrus > Archocentrus centrarchus. The sequence goes on along the minus strand of NC_044347.1, from coordinate 22,965,620 downwards.
AGTCTCAAAATCAAAGTCGTTGTCTTGGACTTTCCAGACATATTTGCAGGGTTGAGTGCAGGCAGGTACCATATGGACATTTTCCTCACCTCCTTCATCATGCTGACCTCACTCTGCATCCTGTCCTTCATCATCCTGGCTCTCATCTTCTTGACTTTCAGCATCCTGACTGCCTGCATCTCCTTCATCATCCACATCTCCTATCTATTGTTCTCTGGCAGTCACTCCTCATTGCTGCTGTCACTATACTCATCGTCACTGGAGTCAGAGGGAATTTTCCGGACTATTCTATAGTCTTCCCTATTCTTTGCTTCACTTGTGGTCTAAAAATATGACAAAATCATAATTTTACTAACACAAACTACAACTAATCTGCACAAAAACTGATGTTTTTTTTTAAAATTAACTTATAAGTATACCCAAAATGAATTGAATTGCAACCAAAACAGTCATAATGAAAGATATATAAGGCTGACAAGAATGGAAGAGCTCTGCAGACATGTTTTTCTCACTCATTATATAATCCATAATAACCAGCTTCATGCTGGCTATTATGTGTTGTTTGTCTCGAAACATAATTTGTCACAGTTATTTCCATTAACAACCTGCCTATAACAGGATAGAAAAAGGTGCTTTGTCAGGTCAACAGGGCCTCCAACAATAAAACCCAGCACATTTCAAGCTCTTTAGGTCAGCCCGCTCCCACACGGCAAAGTCAATGCAGCAATGCCCGTGCTGCCACGTGGCCCTCATGCTTGCTTTCAGATTTCTTTCCATTTGTCCTCTGTGCTCTTTCCTGAGTTGCAGACTGGACTAAATCATCTGGGAGGCAAGATCAAAGTTGTTGGACTGTAGTTAATCTGATGTATTTGGCGTGCATGTGTATTTTGTTGTTGTTTTGTTCTTTTTTTAATAATGTATCGTGTAGCATTATGAACACACGCCATTAATGTCAGGCTGTGTTAATCTCAGCATCCTTGCTGAACCTTCTCTGCATGCCACTCTTATAATCTGACATTACTGATGCTCCATCACAGCACTGCACAAAATAAAATATATTACACTGATTGATCCTTGAGGCCAGCTAGCACCGAGTCGATGTTTCACCAACCTGCTGCAGTTAAATGCAAAAATTCCTCACGCTCTTTCAGCTGGACGCAAATATGTTTAGTGAAATCAGTTCCTAGCATCATTACCGTCCACCACAGCAAAGAAATGGACTGCCCCGCTCACATGCTTATTTCTGATTGTATTCGGCTGTTGAGGGAATTCTGGCTAAAGTCATATCAGACATTCAAATGACCCATTTTAGAATGAGCGCTTCATCTACACTGCGCTCCGAGCAAAACCTACCAAAACATCTATTTAATAGGTAATCTTCCTGCTGCAAACACCCTGTTATGTGCTGTTCTTTCTCTGTGACTCTACCATGAAGTATTAAAAAAAAAAAAACCTGAAAATCCTGCAGTACTGTAGCATGCTAATGAACAGTTAAACTTTAAAAATGTAGAGGTGATGATCCTAATGAGGTTACTGTTAAAACCTTGTAGTTTTAAGACTCCTCAAGGTGTGAGTTTTCATTGAGAATGATTTGTGCATTTTTTTCCCCCAATATGACAGAATCAAGCATCCAGAGGTTTATAAAGATACTATTGTGTGTCTTTGCAGACCAGTCTGACTCAGTATTGCGTGCTATTGCCAAAATGTTTGCTATTCACACAAAGGAGGTGGAACCTTGAGAGGTGAGGACGAGGACACAGCTAGTTTTTCCATTCTGCTTTAGAGAAATGTAAAAGTTGGTCCAGAGTATTAAGAGAAACCAGGATGTCATATTAATTGGGTCCCTTTTAATTAGATTTTGCAAGTTTTTCCTGGACTCAATGAAAATCATTATGATTAGGAAAACCGATGCTTTATTATATAATTGCCTGCTTTTCTTGATTATTTTTTGACGTATTCACTTCATTCTAGTATTCCATTAAGTCATTGTTGAGTGATTAGTGAGCAAGAGAATTAAATGATGGGTTCACAAAAGATGAACCGAGCGCGCAACACAAAGGCAGGTTGTAAAGGCAAAAAAAAAAGAAAAAAAGCCAGCTGAATCCGCACTGAGGTACACACATCCACGTTTCCTCTGAAGCCCAAACAAATTTGTAAAATTTCCATTTACGTCAGACAGAATTTGTATGATTTGTGCCTTTAAATCCTTAATTTACAAAAAAAAAGCTGTCGATGAAGGCAAGAATCTGTGTTGTCATCATTTCACTTTTCCCTCCTTTTTTTTAAGAGGAGTTATATGTTTTAGCAGCTCTGCGGTTCGGTTTATAATGAATTTTCACATTGCTTTTTGACCATTAGTCTTACTATATTTTGAATAGTTTGGGATGCAGCCTACAAATCAGAATAAGGTCTAAAATTTTTTGATTAAACACAATATTTTCTTTAAATATTAAGAACAATAAAATTCACTGACAATGATTCACACAATCATTTTAATAAGGAGTGCTGAAATTAGATTAAATATGGAAAATAATAAGATAACACTGACCTCATCATACAAAGTGCTTTTATTTTCATCCAGTGTACAGAATTGCAGTATTTCCCTCCCACATTTTGTCAAGCTCAAAGTCACAGAACAACACAGTCTTTCCCAGTGGCTAGAAAGCTAGCAAGACACAGACAGACCCAGCGATGCACTGGCTGGTGCTCTGCATGACTTTCAGGCTCAACTTTCCCAGTGAGCGTCTGCCTGACTGGCTCAATATGCAACCGCGCTGTCATTTTTACATTCTAATATCCTGCATAAATTACCTTTTTAATGTTCATTTGGCTGGAGGCGCTCTGCAAAAATACTTAGGCGCTGTGCCTAAGCCTTTCTGTGTGGTAGCGGAAACTGCAGATTAGCTGGGAGCTGACAAAACTGAATATAGAAGAGAACTATGAAAGACTTCATCATACCTAACCTGGAGGGATGTTTTGCAACATGGATACACTATTTTGCCTTGAGCTAAAGTTCAGTGCGGGTCATCGCGCCTCCCGTACATTTTCTAAAGCTTTTTCCTGATTTAGCGATGCCACTGATTAATACACAGTATCTTCAACAGCATCTGCTAATTGTCACATAAATTTTGTAGGCAAGAATTCCCCTAATTATTCTGCACTTAGTCTGCTGAAATCACCACACATCATCAGAAATACTGCCCCCACCCCTTACTGCTAATTGATAGCACGTGTTATCTTGTCATGCTTTTTAGACACTCCCCGTCCGTGCAACGAGAGCCTAAAAATAAAAAAAATTAAAAAATGAAGGTGAGCCACATGATTCCAAACTTTCATCAAATTCCAATCAGCAGTGTCTGAGATATCTGATCTATAGTCCAAATGATCAGGCATTGTTACTGAGCAGCCATTCCCTGGCTCATATTAACATCCATCTTTTCTCAGCAGCAGTCATATTCGCACACACATAATGCCTTGGTAATTCTGCAAGCTTGGCTGACATAAAAGTCACCAATCAGAAAATGCCTTTCAAATAAAATGCAGCCTCATGAAACATCTTTTATACCCTCAGGGCAATTTACTGTGATACAACTAAAGAAAGTGAGCATTCATGAATATTCAAGTTTATTCTAACAAGTAAGAAACGCACAGGGATGATCTGTTTACACGTATTGAATGCTGTGTTTTTATCCATTGAAAACGAAGGCCTACACTTTATGATAATGCATCAAATAACCTCACTGGAAAACGATCAGCTTTTTAACCGATAAAAAAACCTTCATCACTTCATGTGACGGGCAATCTGAAAAGTGGAGCAACAAAGCATTTCATCATCGTTACTGTACAGAAACTAGCCTGGAAGTCACCTGGCTCCTTGAACTGTGTTACAGTATAACTGACCGGACTAAGTAGAGCAGTGCAAAGTAAGTGGCACTTCACTGCTTCTCACAAAAATATACATTGACTACTTGACATAAAAAAAAAATAAAAAAAAAAATGGAGCAAGCCCTTGATTCTGTCAGTGGTGTGATCAGCCTTGTGTGTATTAGACGCCCGAGGGAGGAATATTTCATCGGCATCATGGACTCGACAGAATCTGAAATCAAAGCAGCGGACCCCTGCCTTCACTTGCCCTGCCACTGGGACATTTCCCCCTTATCTTCGCGGTCTTCAGCACTGGCGGGCAGACGTGACTGTAAATGGCAACCCGCCCCCTGAAAATGAGTGTAATATCTGTAGCTTGGCTGAGCAATCTTTGCCCTGTAGCATCCACCAAACATAGCAACTTCTCAGAGAGAAATCCTCTGTGCCAGGCCCTGCCTTTTTCTTTTTTCTTTTTTTAATCAGTTTTCTAATGTCTGGCAGCATGCACAAGCAGGTCCAGGTGAGGTGAATTAATTTTACATTCTGGCTGTCAGCCTACCAACGTAGCATCAACGGCCCTGACTAAAGTGCACTATTGAATATGAGTCATATGCTTTCTAAGGTGTGATAGATGCCATATAATACATATGCTCACCGACCACTGCATTAGGTACACTTTGCTAGGGCCTAGTTGCTCAGTTGGTGCTAAGGCCTAAAAGCCACCTGCAACACCTGAAACTTTGACACAAGGTACGGTGAATCTATACTGGCATGAGTATGTTGCAGCAATGTTTTCTCTTTTTGTAGATCATTCTCTGCAAGCCCTGGAGATGGTTGTGTGGGAAAATCCCAGGAAATCAGCATTTCTGAAATACTCAGACCAGACTGTCTGGGCACCAACTACCATCCTGTCAGTTAAATCACCTTTCTTTCTCTTTCTGATGCTCAGTTTGAACTTCAGCAGGTCATCTTTACCATGTCTGACTCCTGAGTTGCTGCCATGTGCTTGATTAGATATTTGCGTTAACAAGTAGCTGAACAGCTGCACCTAATAAAGCGTCCAATGAGTGTATATACATATACAAAAACATCTGAATATTGTAACTACTGATGGCTTTTCTGGTAGATTAAATCTCTAAGGCAAACGCAGATCATTAATGGTAATGTAAATGTAAAAAAAACTGAAATGAGTTTTGAGGTTTCCTTTGTTTGTGTGACTGACAACACTGTTAGGGTCTGCCACACTTAAGGATGCTGTAGCAGTTACTCCCATCTCATCAGCTTTCATCGTCCGGGTGTTTGTTACAATGTTAACAAAGCTGGTGTCTGTTCATGGTTCTAGACAAATAAGAAGTTAAAGTTTAGGAAGCAGCAGTGATGGCGTGCATTTATATTCCACTTGTTGAAACTGTTTATTGCTCTGAAAATATAATTCTCTATTATTATCAGCTTTTATTGTAGATTACATTAGAAACACTGTAAAATCTTACTACTAGTACCAGTAATTTCTTATTATGAAATTTCTGTAATTTCACTGTAATTACAATATTTAATTACAGTAATTTCTTACAGTGAAGAGCTGGTGACATATACATTTGTATGCAAAGCTTGTTGGGACTTTTTCTTATCAAATATAAAATATAGGGAAATTAAATCCCTGTGGTCTATATATAGACTACAGCTCACTTCAGATCCCATTAAAAATTGGCCTTGAGGCCACTGACAGAAACACCTCTGAAGCCCTCTTCTCACTGGTCAGTCCTTTAAATCAGAATTGAATATAGCTGGAAGTGGCAATCACTTGCTCTGAAATCCTGGCTTCCAAATGGGGCTATTTGTTTGTATTAAATGCTAATCCATACATGTAACACACTGCAGCTCCAGCTTTATTATGCAGATTTGGTAGAGCACGGTAAATGTATACAGTTTCAACATCAGTGCCCCAGATGGGATCCCGAATCCATAACCTCGGCAGCTTTCCTGCCACGCTACCTATTGAGTTAATCATGTTGTTCTTTCATTGTTTGGGTCCCTTGAGTGAATTTGAATCCCAAACTGAGATTAACTGGCAGGCATCCTAAATACAAATCCATTTTAAATTACTACAGCTCAGGTGGACAGATGTAGTCAAATCCATCCAATAATGATTCAGTATCCGCTGAGCTCTTTTATTTTCTTTACCTGGAACACGCAGCTCTCTCTGTGTTCCTTTGAACTGTTACACAACGTGTCAAGTTTCAAAATGAGTAATGGTTGTCCCAGCATTGGTTGTAAGAGTGCAGATGGAGCTTCACTCTACCCTGCTTTTTCCTAACGTGGTATGAAGTTACAATATGAGCTGCAGCACTTCAAATTGTGTTACTCTCAGTTTTCATTGATGTTTTTTTTTTTTTTTCTTTGTCAAACCATCAATGAAACGGAGCTGTGTGCTTCTTGATCTTTAATACATTAGAGAGAAGGGAAGCAATTAACAGCTATGAAATTTCAGCAGGGAAATAATTAAAGTGTCATTTAAAATATGCACTTAAAAAAACTTCTGCAAGTTACAATGGGTTCGCCATGCCACGATCGCTGGTGATCACACAAATTCGGATGTGGCTGAATTCCTCTGGTGAAGTCGCGGGGGGTTAAACACCTCTCTCGAGGGCAGCTAAGCCGTAGATGAGTGAGTGGAAAGCCTTACTCATTTAATTCCCCACTGAGATCTTCATTAGTATTTCTTGGATTGGAATCAGTAGCTTTTCATTTCACACGGCTGTAACCAAGCCATGCTCACTGGAAAGGGTGAACAGTTAGATATACTTAGATTATTCCCTCCATTGCCAGTCTACTGATCACCAGTGATGGAAGATTAGAATTTGTAAACTATTTATGGGACGTGCCTCAATAATTTCCCTGATAATGGACAATTCTCTGTATGTTGTATGGATTCCAATCCCAGCTGGTACCATTCTGTCTTATTCACACTTTGACAAACATTTGGCTTAACCCGCAGTCGATACGCAACTGCATGGCCAAGTGCTTACAATAGTCCAAAGCTACAGAGAATTGAATTTGAAAGTGATTCATTATTCATGTCAGCTATGCAATATTTACATCCTAATAAGAATAAATAATTCAAGGCGGGATGATCAATAATGTATAGATTTGGCATAACTAAACGCAATTTTACCACAGCCTTTATCCGCACAGAGCCTGAAGGAAAATGCAATAATTAAGACGCAGACAAGGTTTTGTTTGTGTCAAAGTTTTAAATGTCAATCAGCGAGCATTCAGTCGATGGCAGCTCATTTGACTCTATAGATACAAGCTGCTCAGTCTATACAAACCGGCAGTCCTGCGCTCACCAGTCTGCATACATTTCACAGCTGGATCCATTTGGAAGGTCCCACGTTCCGTGTGCGCCGCGTGACACTGCAATTTAGAACTTCATTACTGCTTCTATCACCGAGTTTAACTATGCAGAAAATTCTCATTTTCTTCACTTCAACCATCAGAAGGCACGAGGTGTGATGTGCCAAATGGATGACTGAAAGGGACGAGTTTGGTGTTTCACAACAACACAAAAATGTTACAATGCACACACACACACACGTGCACCCAGTGGAGCCAAGCTAACACCAGGAGTGTATCCGAGCTTCGGGGGCATGGGAAATCAGAAAATTCAATCAGAGAAAATCGCTTGAAGCTTCATAGGGTTAAGGATTTGGTGGACAGACCGGCCTCCATAAACTTGCATTAGTGGACTGGACTCCTCCACAATATGACGCCCACATTGAAGTGCAAGATTGAGTTAATGGAGCTAATGCAAGGCAATCTTGTTACGATGATAAATGTATGCTTACAGAATGATAAAAGTAAAGAATTTTCTTTTAAGTTCACCTCTGCAAACTTAAGGAGTTATAAGCAAAGGTAAGCAGTGGGCCAAACCACTGCGAGGCATATGAGGGGGAGAGCATTTTTCAAAACATAATATTGTTTTGCTGTTTTACAGCTATGAATAGCACAAGAGATTTGAGTGCATACTGTGAACACTAACCGTATATAGTTAGAGTTACAGCGATCCTTTGAGGAGGATAACGCTGTTTCTGATCCTTAATTTCCACCCACGGTGCCAGTGAAATGAGAACCACTCCAGGGAGTTGAGAATCAGGATCATTTTTCTTACCAATTTCCCTTTCTTTTTCATGAGTCCAAAATTCTCCTTTTTTAAAATTACAGATTTGTATGACATTCCCTTTTTTTCATCCTCCTGATGCCATCAAAATAAAGGCAAAGGAGTACTTTTTAAAAAATGTAGCTTTAAAGCAATTATTTCCTAAACCAAAATTGTCAAAAAATATCAATCTTGTATTTTTGAAAATTATGTATAAATCAGCATGTCTAAACAATTGTGCATTCACTCTAAGGTGGACTCACCAACAGCAAATTATTACACATTTCAGCCTGGCTGCAGTATACATGATTCAACTTTCCATTTATGAAGATCAGTTTTGGCATCTCAGAGCTTTTAAGCAATTAGGTAACCATTATGCATATTAAAACTAAATCATTGGCATGATCGCAAATTCAAAAGACACTGACAGCAAGAAAGACTTGTAAACACTTTTAAATTACACTAAACACCTGCAACCTGCTGTGTATGAATCGGAGAACACACATCCATTTTTTACAGTGCCAGATTATGCTACAGAGGATGTTTTAAATTATTCAGCAAACACTTCTTTGTTCCTATTTTCTGACCTGTGTCAAACATTGTCCATTTTCAGATGAGATTTTTGAAATATAATAAAATGTGCCATTTATTACCAAGGACGTAGGAAGGAGTTTACTACTGGGGGGGACACATATCAGAAACCTGACAGATCCATAAATACTCGGAGCAAAGCATCGGTTTTAGTAACAAGGAAATGATTTCTCTTTTAGTACATAAACACGATGTAGTGATAAGTATGAGAACGTTAAAGAGAAAGTGCAGAAAGCTGCATCTGCTCAGAAGGAAAAACCACACAAACTGGCAATGGTTAGATGGAAGGATGGCTGCACCTTTGTACAGTACAGAGGGGACATGTAGAACCACAAGACACAGTAACACAGCTGATCAAGTTGTTTCTACCCAAGGCATTTTGTAGAGAGTGTAGCAGCTGTGGCTGTTATTTGACTTGAAATGACGACTTTGACGGTTTTGACTTTATTCTCAAAATGATTTTTTTTTTCAATGTGGCCCTCACACTCCTTCATATACTAGCAAGCTAAATATTTCAGTAGCACAAAAATGATTTAGTAACGCACAGAAGTGCAAAGTTTGATATGTTCTATTGGTCGAAAACATTTAATAATGGTCCAAAATGCATTTATGTAGGTTGACTGGCAACAGAACTGGTTCTTTAATTAAACAACGTTCTGACATGAAAGAATCCTCACAGATAATGTGACGAACAAATTATTCACTTTTTAATATCAACCTTAAGCTAAAAAAAAACAGCTATTAAAATATGCCTATTCAGTTTGAAACTCTAATCTAATAAATCAAAATAAATATCAATAAAAATAATAATAACCAAAATAAATAAATAAAAGTGATACCTCTCACATTTAATAGACAAGCTGTGTGCCTCTTTACAGCCCTGCATTTAGCCAAACAAAAGGTTAAAAACACTGGCCTAAGCAGAAGAGCCAAAATGATTTTTCCATATTTACCATATTCATGGTAACATTCCCGACAGACCGTTTTACCTCATTCAAAGAGTTTCTGACTCCTGCCGCTGTCTCCAAAATACTCGGAGCCGTTCAGAGGGGGGCGGGGGGAGCGCAGTGGCATGCTGCTATGTTGCGCCTTCAAAATAAAAGCAAAAAAAAATTTCTCCTCCGCAGTGTAATTTTTGGGTGGGACAAATGGGAATGTCTCCAATATTGGGGGGGACACCCCCCCCCCCCCCCCCCCGTCCCCCCCGGTTCCTACGCCTATGTTTATTACCAATTTGACAGTAATGGCTTTACAGTATGTGGTTTGGTGGTATCACAGGAGTCTATGCAGTTGTGACAAACCAAGTACTGTATGCCCCATGATTCAGTAGCTTGTAGATCCACATTTATCAGGCTCTCACACCCTTGTGGAGGAATTTTGGCCCGGTCTTTTTTACAGCATCATTTCAGGTCCTGCCACAGCATCTCAGTAGTTCAGGGCTGGACTTCTGTTGAAGCTGGGCAGCTATCCTTGGCATTATTGTCCTGTTCATGACCCAATTTTGACCAAGCTTTAGCTGTCACACAGAAAGCCTCACATTTGACTCTAGAATACTTTGGTATACAGAGGAGTTCATGGTCAACTCAGTGGCTGGAAGGTGCCCAAGTCCTGTGACTACAAAGCAAGCCCAAATCCTCACCCCTCCACCACCGTGCTTGACAGTTGAGGTGTTTGTGCTGATATGTTGTGTTTGGTTTTCTCCACTTTGGTCTCATCTGACAATGTTTCAAAAGTCTTGTGGTTATTCAGATGCAACTTTGTAAACCTAAGCCGTGCTGCTGTCTTCTTTTTAGCGAGAAGAGGCCTTTTCCTGGCAACCCTTCCAAACAAGCTATACTTGTACTTGAAGTGGCGCAGTGGGCAGGTGCTGACCTTGCTGGTTAAAGTCCCCGTCTGAGCGCATGCTGTCATTGTGTCCCTGGGCAAGACACTTAACCTAAGTGTGAATGTGGTTGTGTGTTTGGTGGTGGTCGGAGGGGCTGTAGGCGCAAATTGGCAGCCACGCCTCCGTCAGACTGCCCCAGGGCAGCTGTGGCTACATCAGTAGCTTACCACCACCAGGTACGATTTAGGTGTGAATGAATAGTGCATGAAATTGTAAAGCGTCTTTGAGTGTCTAGAAAAGCGTTATATAAGACTAATGCATTTTTGTTATTATTATAAACTTTAATATGATTACAGAGGCCTGTAGAATCTGAAATGGTCCTGACCTTGGGGTGAATTTTCTGTGAGATCCACTCCAGGGAAAATTGTGATCTGAAAGCTCCAGGCCAGCATAATTCCAACATTTCTGCTTTTATAAAGGTGCTCACACTTGTTGACGATCAATTAATCAAATGCATTTGATGCATTCACTGCTACTCACTGCTTCCATAGGAATTAAGACGGTACTTGCTTTTTCACAGGATTTCTTTTTTTTGTTTGGTTGTTTTACATGACTGTATAAAACAGCTAACTGAATGAGATTAAGTGACTCTGTGCTTTCCCACTATACTGTATAGGCAATAAAGTAGTGTCTTCATCCACTGTGTGTGAAGACATGGACCAATTTCAGGTGGCGCATAAATGACCAGAGGAAAAATACAGAGTGAAACTAAATTCAATTAATATGATTTTTGCTGAGAAAATAAACAAAATCCTGGTAATACTGTTGCTCTGACCTTTATTTCACTAAAATCCAACTAGGATCCTGATCCTGATTTATAAATGCAGTCATGGGGTAATGAAAAAGTTCAACAAACACTGACTTGGGCCAACACAGCTCCGTTGTTACATCTGTGCCTCACAATTAGAATTATAGCAGATATTTTGCTACGATAATTAAGTGTGACACAACATTACCACAGCTTTGAGTACCACTCAGAGCTAAACCCCAGCAATTTAGCATGACACTGATATGCCATTTACACCTTGCATTAAAATGCAATGCTGTACCTGGATATCTGGATAGGGGGGAAAAAAATGCAGATTAATGCATTGTGGTTTAAAATAAAATCCACTTAGCAAGTTCAAAAGCCACGGAAGCGCAGCAAAAGTGGTTGCACAAACTAGAAAGCCTTTCATTACAAAAAGTGAGAGCGGAGTAAGAGCCAGAGCTGGAATTTTCCGAGCGAGGGTGAAGATGCAGCAGAGGTTTCCTCTCCCGGTGTCCCTCAGGGCGAGGCAGGTAAACAGAGTGCAGCGCTGAATTAGACTTTCTCTCGCACACGCTCCAGCATTTTCAAGTGGAACAACTTGAATGTCTTGATGGGTGGAAATAAATGAAGCTAAATGGAATAAATTGCTTTTAAGTGCAATCCAGCTCTTGAGTCCTTTTAAAGCTAATTACATCAAAATATTAGATTGTACATCAAATTAGACAGGAGGTAAAACGGCGCATTAAAATGGGCAGTAAGGGAAAATATATGAAATAGGAGAGGAGTGAGAGATTGGGCGGGGGTGGGGACAAGAAAAATATGAAATCACAAACAGGGTGACTGCCTCTGAAAATGTGCGTGAGGTGAAGATATATTTGATTCTATTTTTACAGGATAACTCTTTAGCTGTGTGATGACAAATGGCTTTTTCTGTGTCACAGAAAACAAAGTGCCCCGCTGGGAGCCCTGTGCTTTTTCATGATTTCTCTGACCCTGACAGTGACAAAGTGGAAGTAAAAAGAGAGACTTCCACAAGACACTCTCGCAGCGCTGGAAACAAAGTAGGTTTACAGTGTGTGACGAAGCATGTTCACATGCCACTGGCAGAACTGGCTTTGTGTAGGTGAGTGAGCATCAGATGAGACACTTGGTAATTGATTAAAACAGCATGAGAAGACTATACAAGTGTCTCTGTGTCAATAGCCAACTGGGTAACTACTGGACAGAATGTATAATCAATGACATCTGCTTCAGGAAGGAAGGACAGGTATTAATCCCACGAGCAGGGCCTTGCATTTGACATCGCCGACTCTCCATACTAACCTCAATTTTTCAAAGCTGCCTGGAAATCAATTTGTTCTTGAGATGCTCTGACCTCTCCATCCACCTTTTGATTCTTTCAAAATTCCTATTGATTTGTCCAACTTATAAGGCTTGGGCCACATTTGCTGTAGCCTTCTCTTGGATTATTGGATTTGGATTGGCTTGCTTTGTTTTCCTTTACTGAAGGCAACATTAATCAGTATTCACTGATATTCACAATGAATCAAATTACTCTTAAATAATGTGAAATTGTTGCTGGATGAGGTTGGTCTTGGTCCAGGTTGGCAGAAAGCCAAAGTAAGGAGGTGGCTTATGAAGTGAGGCAAATATCTTGGATCAGAAAAAAAGCCAGAGTCTTTTGAACCACTACTAAATCACAGATGGACTGGCAGTCTGTCCATCTGTGCTATACCCCACCTCTCACCCTATGACAGGGTCGCAGGGGTGCTGGAGCCCATCCCAGCTGAGCTAGATGAGTGGTTAAGAAAATAGATGGATGAACCTCAAAGGTATTTTCAGATAAAAGATATAAAAATAGGGAGGGCGGGTCTGTTTTTTTTTTTTTTTCTCCCAGAGTTATAAGTCTCCTTTTTAACCAGTGTCCAACTAACTGGATAAGAGAGTGTCTGTCCATTAAATAACAAGCTAGAATTACAAATACTACAATATAATATATTAATTCTTGTACTTTTTTAGGTCCAGTTTCCACAGGGTGGTAATGACAGGTGAGTGTTCACTGTTCTTACAGGTTATAGGCACAGGCTGATTGGGGTTACATTCACAGGTGGCGTTGCAGGTAAGACTTCCTTGTATCCTGTAGATGTATTTACTGGGAATGCTTCTCTCTTTTTCCACAGGCTCTGGTGCAGGTAAGGGGAATCTTTCTTTGTAAGTAAGAGTGGGTCAGGCAGGTTTCTTCAAAAGCAAGGTAGGCAGGCACACCAGGACAGAATCTGCAGTGAAGGAGGAAAGTTCAGGTAAGTACAGAGCACAGGTCAACAAGCTAGCAAGCAAACAGGGTTTCAAACTAAGAGGCCTGAAGTCACTACCACACTGAGTAACTTAACAATCCAGCACTAGAATGGAGAAGAGAACTAGGGTTACATATTGCTGGAGGTGAAAGATGAGGATCCGGTGTGCCAGAGGAAACTGGGGCACCCACGCCTGATTCTGGGAGGGTTAAACAGAGCTAGTATTCATGCCCACACACCCACACATGCAACAGAGAGAGGCGAGACGGAGCAGAAAGAAGGCAGAACCTGAGAGAACAGGAGAAACCATGACATAGACTAAACAGAAGAGAAAATGGAGAGTTTTTCTCTGTCCAAAGGTAAAATAGAGGGAAAAAAATGGCTAATGGTCACAAAATGAAAGCGCTATGTCTGGACAAAAGTGAAACATTAAGCTTGTGGTGTAGGGACTAAAAGTTAAAGCATCTGAGCCTCTGTTACATCAGTTTTTGCTTCTCAATTATGCAATTATGCACAATGTGTCCTTTGGTGGCAATAGCGGATGCTGAGAAATCCTCAGGTCCTCTTTGAACAAATGTGGTAGGAAATTGGAGGGTTGGTAGTGGAGCAAGTCACAGCTTTGTTAGTCACAAGGCTACAATTAATACCCATTTTGGACCATATGTTTTGCACTTTGTTGTTGCTTATTCAGACGCTAAAAACTAGTCGGTAAGGTTTCGAAAAGGTTGCCGTTGGGATAAATTGACATTAAACATATGTGTTGATATGTCGCTCTGTGAGAGGCCCACAGCTTTGAGACAAGAGCAGGGATTGAGGCCCTGGACATGAGAATGAGCTAGGAGTTCAAGGACTTACTTAACTTTGGGTGATCCAAAAAATACTGCATTACCTTTGACTTTATGTACCAAATTGTACTCGTGCACAAACCCACACCTAATGATTTTGATTTGTCTTTTATTATCTTCAAAACCAGTCACACAAATATTGGTTTTCATCCAACTAAATAATAAATCTGACTACAGGCTCCTCTGCAGGAAGGGTTTCATGTGAAAACATTAACAGCCTTAATGTTCAGCTATTCAGTGAAATGGGAAGTTTTAGTGTGCACATCAAACATTATCTTACTACAACTTAAGATCCGTCTGAGGCTGCGGACTCTGCACATGTCTGTAAATTAGCAACACAGGAACCTTTCAACAATATGCCTTAATTTTAGGATGAATTCTGAGAGAGTAAGAAAAGAAAAGGATGGCATGACAAACAAATTTCATTCGAGTAAACAAGCTGGAATGAGAGAGGCAAAATGAAATAGGTCTGAAATTTGGGAGATAAAGCGCTAACTGGACAATTTCTTTCAAAATGCAAAGTCTTCTGTTTGGAAAATCAATACCTGAGAAGATGAATTTATTCCTGCCATGAACGCACAACACATTATGGCTCGCTATCAAAATTATGAGTTGCTGAGTCGCCACTGAATAATTTTACTGTTGCTCATAAAATCATCTGCCTCCTCAGAGTGAAGACTTCCAAACTTAGAATGGAAGACTTAACTGCCCGTGATGGGAAACCTTACAGAGAGACGAATACGAGTTAAAAAATATTATTCTGCTGCTCCAAGATTCTGCCAACCAGGTGCTAAAAAGCAACACGTTTTAAAGATATTGGATGTACGTATTTGTCTGATCTTGCTAATTGGCCCCTGATTACCTGACTGCAAAACAGAATAAATGCATAATTGTCTAATTAGATGTGATTAATTCCGATTTGGATCTGCGATAATTTTCGTGTGTTTGGGGAGATATTTAATTCATGACACTTGGTTGGGGTTAAATGAATTAATACGAGAATTGCCTTGCGTGATTAGGCTTTGAGAAAAGCCCATCTGCTGGCCAACGGGGAGGAAATGGGGCTGCATCTGGGGGTAAATTAACAATAGCTGTACAATGAACAAGGTAATTCAAACGGAGAATAAATCATTGCTGCTTCACTTGGCAAAAGCAATGATCGGAAGGTTGCAGTTGATAAAAAATAAAAAGGCGTTCAACAAAATGCATGTGCACGTGTGTTTGTGCGAAAAGGAGAGCTACTCACACTTAAATAATGACATGTGCATAAAAGGTGTTGTAACTGGTCTGTCAGATGCATAACTGCCTCTGCAATGAGTATCTAACCCTGAATGATGACCTGACCGGCCTACAGGGAGGGAAACACAACACAGGATGGGCCAGGGCTAGCCGCTTAGCATTGAAATAAACTTTCAAAGTAAAGGCATGGGAATTGTCCACTAGGTAATCAATCGTGAAAGGCATTGTTCCGTAAAATAGGCCAAAATCGGTCATCAATACAACACAGAGTGTTTCCAAGTATCTGCAACAGACACAGCTGAGTGTATGCTGACCCCAGCCAACCAGCCAAAGCTTGATTTACAATAGTGATGAGCAGCCAGGCTGATAGCACTACAGCCTCTGTTTCTACCTGTACCTGCTTTCACAGCAGAATCACTGTGACCAGCGTGCTTCTGTGACGTTCTCTTTGGGTTGGGTTCAACTTTACTGTTGGCTTTTTGTAATACTTAAACACTAAAGAAAGGATCCGTACGTTTTCCTCACTGGGATAGAGATTTGTACCAATGTGGTAGTATGGTGAATCATTTTCTATAGGGAGTAAATAATTAATGTGAGGCATTACGTCTTTCAATAGATTAACTTTTTCAAGTGAATACCCAAACATATTTCCTATGTATGCCATGTTTAAAAAGTCATAATGTATGGTATCTGGAAAGGTGGAGGAGAGAGGCCGAAAATAATGAGATGCAGCTAAAGGCGAACAACAGATGCACCTTTTTGTATTATTGTAGCTTATGTTTAAGTTCAGTGAACATGTGTGTCTTCTCTGTTAGTACCTTGTCTTTTTCTTTTTATTTACAATCACTTAAAGCTGAGACAAACATAGCAACAAAAACAAACAAATTCAAGCCTTATACCTAGCAGTTCATTTAAAAATCAAATGTCATATTAATAACCAACCCAGTCTCAGTTCTTGACATAGTCACAACCTTTAATCTGTTGATTCATTTTGCTGGACACAAATTTTTTCAGTTTTTTTTGTTTTGTTTTTTTCATGCTTCTCAACAGTATTTTGTGTCCCTGAACACAACTTTTCATCAGTCCGCCCTCATTCATAACCTACTGATAAGGCAAGAAAAAGTGCAGGTTTCAAGGTTGGTGGAGGAGTCACTCATTTTGACTTTCAGGCTCAGGTTTGGTCGTACACATCACAGTATTTCACACACTTGTCCATCCATCCATTTTCTTCCACTTATCCTTTTCAGGGTCGCAAGGGGGGGGGCTGGAGCCTATCCCAGCTGTCATAGGGCGAGAGGCAGGGTGCACTCTGGATAGGTCACCAGCCTATTGCAGGGCTAACACAGAGAGAGAAAACCACACTCACACTCATACCTATGGGCAATTCAGAATCACCAATTAACCTAACCCAGGGGTCGGCAACCTGTAATACGGAAAGAGCCATTTGAACCCGGTTCCCACAGAAAACAAACCACTGAGAGCCGCAAATGCTAGCGGAAGCCGCTACCGCGAGTGACGCATATATTGAGAAACGAAAATAAATAAATAGAATGATTTTATTTTAATATTTCAAGATCACAATAATGTTCCAATTTAAACAACAAAAGCCGAACTGACAAAAATAAAATGCATTTCAACTGGATAATTTACTTCCGGGAGCCGCAGATTAAGCCTGAACGAGCCACATGCGGCCCTGAAGCCGTGGGTTGCCGACCTCTGACCTAACCCCACTGACTGCATGTTTTTGGACTGTGGGAGGAAACCTCCCTGCTTTCTCTGGCACAAATATGTGTTCCTGATACAAAATATATTTCCTACTGAACAGCATTACTTACAAATACATGTCCATGAGCACAAAATAACAGATTTTTTTTTTTTTTTGTGACTGCTTCAAATACGAGCCGGCTGTATTAGCCACAGCTTCTGTCACCACTTCACTTTCCTCTTACTGTGAGTGTATTTTTTTAACGAGACTTTAGGCGACAATTCTGCCATCCTCTAAGGAGCATGTCTCCAAGACATTGTGTAACACACAAAAGGAAACCATCTCTTTCTTCCTATGAGAGATTCAGGCATTATGGTCCTGCATGGCATAAATCTGGCTGACTGGATATACATTACTGTATTTCACCATGCAGTTGGTCATCCGGAAACTCACCTATCTTGCCTGCCAAACACAATGTGGTGGGTGGTATATTTGACACATGGGTGTCTCAACAGCACACCAGCACTATAACATGCTAAGGTGACACATCTGTCACACCTCTGCTCTCAGTGCTAAACGGAGAACCAGCAAGTGAGCGCAGCACATCAAGCTGCTAGGACAGGGATATATACTGTGCATTGTATGAAGGTCTAGCCAGCCTAGAACTTGCAAACAGAACATCATTGACCTGAGATGATGCAATTTTCCCTTCCACACTTACACGGGGTTGAAGATGAGAAGCCTCGAGCCATGCTCTTTCATCTGAAGCATTATATCCACTCTTTTTGGGCCCGTGTGGTGTCGCTGAACATTCATTTTCTGAGCCTGCCAAAGGTGGGCTTCCTCACCTGCTCATCCAACATTTGCTAGTGGAAAAACCTGACTTTATTCACAGTGAACAACACATTTAGACAACATAAATGGGACATACGGTATTAAAAACAATACCATCAAATGGCCTCTTCCTTTCTCCATGTGAGGAAAAAACTGTCAGTGAATGAAGGATGGATTATTTATTTATTTATTTGTTTATTTTCAATTAGGTCATAGGGTTCAATATTGGGTTCAATCAGCTCGTCATCTGGGCCATGTTATCAAAAGCATTAGAAGCATATTAAACTATCACGATTCAAGTATCCAGGCTGTATCCGTAAACTGTATTGTGCAATGCACAGACACACATACCTACTAATTAGTGCTAAAGAACAGACTACTAAAATTGTAGAATTTCATTCTCCTAAACTGGGACTAAAACCTTTGGGATACCCCGTATTTTTTGTCATAATCAGTGTTACTCAAAAAAAGTAATTAGTAATTAGTATTACACATTACCCGTTATTTTTTTCTAAAAGGAATGCAGTACATTAATTTTTACTGACAATTTAAAATGACCAGATAACCTAACATTCATTCCAGAGCATCTGAAGAAAACCCATGCAGACGCAGAGAGAACATGCATAACATAAGAGCCTCTAACTGGCCTCTAGGTTTGGATCTGGATACCATTTGGCTATTTATTCTTGAGGTTTCAACCACATCTCACAATCTCCGGCAGCACGAGTTTGCAGCATTCACCGGCAAGAAAAGGAAGAAAGAAAGCCTGACACACTCACTATGTTGGATCTTACCTGACAGCGCTGTCTCAGGATGAGCCTGGCTGCCTGGCCCTGCTACTTGGGCCACCCACCCCCAACACTTGCCGTGACTCGTGACATGCAGTAATTGAGCCAAAAACTCCAAAAGTAGCCCAGATTAGAGCCCAATGTTTCCCAGAACCTGTCAAAAGAAATGTTTGCATGGCATACAATCAAATGATCAAATTGTATTAACATGTGACTCTAATCTATTGACCTGTCACTGTCCTTGGGATCAACCTGTGGGGTAGATGTCTTTTTGATATCGCCTTTCAGAGATGCCAAACACTCCCTGTGGATAGTCTGAACACTAGTAGAACTACAGAACAATATTTTCATGAGCGAGTCCCCATCCTGGTTTTCTCATCTACATGCTCAAGGATGCCTTTATCTGAGGATGACACAGTTTCCTTCCTCCCCCGAGGGGGTTTCACAAAAATAGCAGGAATATATCAATAAAAAGGCTGAGAAGAAGAAAATAAGCATTCTAGTAAACTGAAACAAATACCAGCCAGTATATTCTTATGAATGCTGAGAGGAGCACTAAAAGTTTCTATTACACAATAATTACATTTTTATTAAAGTTAGGGGAAAATAATTTTTGCGTGTCATCTTTCAGATTGATTTTCTTGACATTTTGTGCAATCAACAAGTTAATGTAATGAAGTGATGGAACAGGAAGTCACAGAGGGAAATATCAAGTAAGTAAGATCTAACAAGGCCTTGATGAGAAACAAAGGAATCTAATATGCATATTTAGAAAAGTCAGTCCAATTGCTCCTATAATCACTGCATATTTTACTGAGTGTTTACAACTCGTGGACAGACTGGGAATGAAAGAGAACAGGTTGTCTGTCTCATATGTTTTGCAAATGAGCCTGTACAGTATTGATGTAGATAGACTTTGGAAGTATTCCTCACAAAGTAAACACGGTCCCGAACACAACTGTCTCCTAGGGGACTTGCAGCAAGTGCAACAGTATCAGAGAGGAGGGGGGGGTTAGGGGATGCCAAGTGAACACAGTTTGTGGCTACAGCCACTTGGTTTTCAAATGGGAAATACCTTATGTTGTGTACCAGTATTTTTACCCTTTTACAGGCAGATTTCACCCTGAAACCATTCATTGATCTTGAAAATTAAGCCCAAGCATATTTATTTGCCAGCCAGACTTCTACCACTCAAGTCGACTCAACATTTGTTTTCCTGGTTGTCACCATGTCTCCAGGGAGCCATGAGCCACCTGTTCTGTTTCTGGGCGGAAAATGATTGTGTGGAAGTGGGAATGTAGGATTTTTTTTTTTTTTTTTTTGCCTTTGGATTTGAATGAGAGTTTGGTGGCACATTAGCCTGCAGCTTCAACTCTCATTGCACTGTGAACAAGGCAGAACATTTCCAGCAACTCGTGATTGATGAGTTGCTCTTAGCAGAAACCTCTCAGAGGTGTTTTCTCAAAAAGTAAACTTAGTTTTTCCTCATTGAATTTTTTTCTTATTTTCCCTTCGTTAAAGACATTTTCCATAATTTGTATTTTAAATATATCTTTTTTGTGCAGAACACGTTATGCCACTTTTTCAGTAATGGAATCACATCATCACATTAATAGCAAAGCAAAACCTTTTGCTACGCCTCCCTATGAACAGGTTGGTAACTGCACTTAAGAATATACATATCTGTTAGGAAGGAGCAAGATTTGTGGTTTCCAAAGCTTTCTGGTTTCTATTTGTAGTCCGCTTGTCGTCTGCATTTGATTAGCCAGTCATGTTTGAGCAGGCTTTGGTTGGCTCCATGTAAACTGCCCATGTGGAGAATAAAGGAAGGACTGCAATCTCAAAACCATCTAATCTAAATGTTTAAACAGTGGCTGGCACATGGAACGGGAAGATATCCATTATCCGCACTAGGCCATATGTTCCCAGATTGCTTTGAGACTGGAGATTAATGTAAAAGCACCTTAAAACACAAACAAGACATTTAGCCAAATTTTGTGTTAGAAACGGCAAGTGGTGAAAATTGCAGCAGCACGGCTCACCCTTTATGGATGCTACAGTACTTGCATCACCGAACCTCATCGATCAAGTGCGTTTGTTTATTTAGATAGAAGAATATGGCTCTGTACACACAAAATGTTCTGATCTGGGATATGTGAATACAAAGTATCCCATAAAAACTGGAGTAAAGACTTTAATTCATTGGAAGTTTATTACAGATTCTTCAGTTTTCTATATGCGATTCATCAGCTACATTAACTTATTGGTTGACTTGTTAGTTAGCTGGTACTCAACCATGTTGTGATCCTGTGATCCATATGTTGCGTACCGGGCTCAACTGTGAAGCTGCTGTTCGATCATTCAGCCTGTCGATGCAGCGGCGGTATGCGGGCCAACCTTTGGTTTTGTCGCTTCGGGTCCGCTTGCCTTTTCATCTTGCTCTGCTCTCTCGTCATCTAGCGGTTCGATGTCTCTCAGTCTTCAGTGTCCCTCTCAGGTCAGTCAAGTCAATTCAGTTGATTCTGTCATCACCTGTCAGCCTGCCGCTCCCCCAGTTACGCTCACTCAGCTGCTCGCATCACCGTTGAGAAATTCCAGTGTGTCTCTTATTTAGCTCTTCAATGAAATGCCTTTGATAGCACCTGCCTGATCTGGAAGAAACTAATTACACCCTGTATTGTCATCGTGTGCACATCAGCATGCTGTTGATTTTAGCTTAAGCTCCTGACTTTGCCTTGCACTTGTAGTTAATAATACGTAGTAACAAATTTTATCAAATTCATAATTTTATCTTAGCCTCTCACTAAGCTAGTTCAACCTTTACATTTCACTTTTTGAGTACTACATTGTTATTTTAATTATTTAAATCTGTTTGTTTTGTCTATTTCTTCTGCCATCCCTGCTCAGCCTTAATAACCTTTCTACTTAAACGTGCCCTTTCAATTCTTAAAAAAATTAATTGCAACTTCTTATTACTTGAGTTAATCTGCCCGCATACCACTTGGCAAATGCAGAACTCACCCCTGGGGTTCCTGTGATTGGAAATACTCATTTAGAAGAATGGAAAGAATAAGACCGTTTACAGAGAAACAAAATCCACATCTTCCACGTGCAGGAAGGACACAGAAGAAAAACAGAACAACAAGCAAATGCATTTATGTTTTGTAGATGTAAATAGTGGAAAAACTGGGAACAGCAATTCCGATGCACTTTGCCTGGTGTCGATCTTCTGCCCTGCGAGGGCTCTTAAAAACAAGCGTTCTGCCTTTTGTTCCCCCTGAAAATTTAAGTGCACCGTGTCCAAAGTGAAACTTTCCCTTTTTACATCCATGCAACCTTTACCAAACCATAAAATGTTTGCATGTCCATTGAGGACCTTACAAAAGGGTAAAATCTTTTCCCTAGCAAGTCCAAAACTATTTCGCATCACTCACTTCGTCTGTACACTTCTGCTAAGGTCATACTTGATTGCACTACTTTTCTATAAATGAGGCTCCTCGGTGAGTCTTTCCTGCAGCTGTACAAGGCTCTGCAAGGAGACAGGACAAAAAGGGAACTTTCAAGCAACACCCACAGAAGAACAAGAAGATTAAAAAGAAGCTTTAAAGTTGAGATATATATATATTTTTTCCCCCTGCCAAACATTCTAGTCGTTTAGGAGCAGGGCCAGGTCTGAGGGGGCAGCTTCGCTTTCGAGCATGAATCTGTGCCGCACCTTCAAAAGAGTTGCAAGAAACAGGAAGAGATAAGGAGGGGAAATCTAAGGCAAATAAATGGGGGTGGTGAGCAAAGAAACTACAGGGAAATTTGGTGATGAAAAGAGGAAATGACACAGAGAGAGAGAGAGCTGAGGAAAAGCAGAGCAGAGCGGGGAAAAGAGCAAGGCCCTCTGTAATGAGCCCTGGTTAAGAAACAGCACTATACCGTCTGTCGGGTTTCATTTTGTAGCGGTGCCTCCGTGCATTTTCTCCTCCAGTCGCTCTGCTGTAATCATGCTGTCTTGTAGAACTTCTAGAAAGAAAAAAAAAAAAAAAGCAAACATAAGAAATGTTTTCAGCTCCTATAGTTGGTGGCTCTTTTCACTTCCCATTTCAGACTTTCGGACTAGAAATGCGCACAGTGTTCTGACGTTTCCATTCATGGACCCGCTCTGTTGTCTCTCCTCGATCAGACGCTTTGAGTCTACAAGGCAACATAGCGCACAACAGTACACAACGCTGCCTGCGCACGTCCTTGATCCAGATGAAAATAAGCTTTGCCTCACTGTACGCACTCTGCAAGGTGAGTTTGTTCTTGTCAGAGTGGTCTCTGGATAGTTCCCCTTCGAAATCACGCTGCTGTGTCTTTGACAAGGCGAGAATAATTATAGATGATAATCTGCGTATGAACAGGGACGCGGAGATTGTTCTCTCTTATGGAGAACCAAGTGCCTTCAGTCTAAGAAAGTTGTTCTCCAGCGTCCCCTCCCCCTGAAAAAGTTTTGACAGCACGAGCTGGGACATTCTCTCAAACAGCCACAATGATGTTATTCCCCAAAGAGAGCAACAGACCAGAAATACCACAGATCTCTTAAGTTGCTGATGGCTAGAAAACTCCAATTTCTGACGGGTGTTCTAATTGAGTGGATGAAAGCTGATGTGTTAAGAGAACAGTGACTCTGGTATGTCTCTGCACATTCGCTCGCTCTGAGTTATTACAAAGGGGGGGGGGGGGGGGGGGGGGGGCTGGGGAGCTGGCTAATTGACACGTTTGAAAGATGCACCATCTCTTCACAGGCATCTAACAAAATTTAAAAAGAAACCACTGGTACATGGTTAGAGTGAATTAAAAACTCTAAGCTCAGTTACCTGAGATCTATATGAGCTGCGTCATTTTAAAATCAGCTCACACTTTATTATTACATATTAAGCATGTGCATGGCAATTTTTTTCTTTTTTTTTTTTTTTTTTGCTTGCAAAGAGAAGTCAGACAGTTTACCTTCCCTTTTATTGGAGGGTCAGTTTGCTTGCATAAACCCAATGTTAGTTTGATTCATGCGTCTCTTCCTTTTATTACTGGGCTGTTTGTACTGACACAGACAAAACGTAACTCCCATTGGACCAATTATTTTAGTTTTCTCATTGGCAGCATGGCTTCACTATTAGCGTGGGCTTATGGATATATAGCTAAAGCACTATATGATGTCCTCTGTTTATGCGTGGGTGAGTACACGCGTCTTTGTGTGCATATTCCAAGTGACGAGAAGGCTCATCAGTGTGCTTTCTATT
Organism: Archocentrus centrarchus; assembly: GCF_007364275.1. Classification (NCBI taxonomy): domain Eukaryota; kingdom Metazoa; phylum Chordata; class Actinopteri; order Cichliformes; family Cichlidae; genus Archocentrus; species Archocentrus centrarchus. The sequence continues at coordinate 22,941,401 of NC_044347.1, read as the reverse complement.
GTGAATCTTCTTCACAGTCCTCACAATGAGAGCTGCGTCTCCGGAGGGAGCTTGTCCAGAGGAGCCAAATAAATAAGATTATGCTCAAAAAAAATTTTTTTTAAAAAAGCATGAGTAGAGTACGCCCAAGCCTAATGAAATTGGCGACACATAACACATAAAGCACCTCATGGTGAGCTTATGCCGGTGTAATGATTCTGCACCCTGGACTGTATGAAATCCAGGCAATTTCAGCCAGGTGTTTACTCTGACTGTGCAGACGGCGCCTACAGCTGTCTACACAACAGCACATTTCATTTAGATTGGTGGGCACTATCAACGTCTGTTTGAAACATTCCAACTGTGAGTGTTTTCAAGTAAGCTTCACGCAGACGGCTGTTTTTTAATTGAAAATATTATGGCTTCAAAGGGTTTAAGTTTCAGAGACCTCCGCAATCCATGGCTTTGCAGTCACTTTGGAAAATTAAAATTTCAATGACATGAAAATGGATGAAAATCCCGTGGGATATGAAACGGAGGACACACAGAAATGCTCATAATTTTTATGACTAAAAATCAAGCTTATAGTTAGGTCTGGATCAGGTGACCCTGAACCATCCCTTAGTTATTCTGCTATAGGCCTAGGCTGCTGGGGGGTTCACACAATGCACTGTTTCTTTTCATTCACCTTATTTACTTTGTTTATACTCCACTCTGCATTTAATCATTAATTATTATTAATCTCTGGCTCTCTTCCACAGTGTGCATTTTGTCCTGTCTCTCTCCCTTCAGCCCAACTGGTCACACAGATGACCCCCCCCCCCCCTCCCTGAGCCTGGTTCTCCTGGAGGTTTCTTCCTGTTAAAAGGGAGTTTTGACTGTCGGGTTTTCTCTGTATCATTGTAGGGTATTTACCCACAATACAAAGCGCCTTGAGGCGACTGTTTGTTGTGATTTGCTGTAAGTTAGCACCTGGCCAAATTAGGAGAACTATTGCTCAGGGCTTAATAAACTCATTTTTGGTTGTTAGCGGGTGACGTCAAAGCCACAATGGAAGCAGCAGCACTCATTCTCTTGGCCAAGTAGCATTTTTCTTAGATATCCTCATAAAGCCTTGCAAATACTAAGTAAAAGGCTGACAATAACAAAAGATAAATTCCACGCTTAAAGAACTTAAAGTGACGCAGGGGTGAAGTGGACGCGTTGACAAGGCACACACTCAGGGACAAGGGCCTGATGTAGAGTGCTGCTCACCCCCAACAAGTAATAAAACAGTCAAGGAATGGCCTCTCGCTGCCATGGTAACAAATGTCCGTATAGGTTACCGCTAAGTCTGTGGTGGGAAGACGAGATGAGCTACCGGTGTAAGGAGAAAGTAAAAGATGTAACCTCAGAATGGAGGTCAATTATGTTGGAAGCTATCCATGCCTTAGAGCAGGGACATTGCTGCCGTCACACAAGATAATAGCTATTACTGACAAGTTGGTAAAAGTCGTGGAGTACAGCGCTGAGCTATAATTTCTTGGAGGCTGTATGCCAGTGGTGTCAGCTCGCATCTATAAGGTATTCTTCTCTGCACAAAAAGGAAAAAGGGAGAAGGCGCTCTTATAGGTCAGAGACAACAAGCCTTGGGAAATTTTGATAAATAGTTCCTGGCAAGTATTTTGTGCAGTGCTTTTCTCTCCAATTTGTTTATTTGCTCAGGCCCGTTGTGATGCATTACAGATCTATAGTGTTCCTAATCCTCTGCAGCACTGGCTTTGACAGCTTTTGTAAAGGCAGACAGAGCAGCAGGCGGGAAAAAAAAAATCCCTCCCTTTGTTTTATTCATAGTCCTAAAACTTGTACAGAATGTGTGCAAAGCGAAGAGTGAGTGCTGTTTACATACCTGCAATTAGATATTGTATATGGTGGAATCAATCCGCGCATATATGTGTATCAATTTCATAGTTAATAGTGCTGTAAACTTTACATTCTGCTTTCCTCCATTTAACATAGTCTCACTGCAAGACCATAAAGATTATAGCCACAGTCAATCATTTGAACTGAGATGTGTGTTTAAAAGATAATCCAGAAACTACAAATAATTGCATATCTTTTGTCTTTATCGCTTTCTGCCTCTGTCTGTTTCTCACGGCTCATCTTTCTCTCCCATTCTTGCTCATTCTCTTTTAACAACCTCTTTTTTCTTAGTCTTTGCCTTTGTTTCAGTTTCCATTTCTTCCAAAAACAAAAAGAGAAAGATTCTCTCCCTCACTGTCCGCTCTTTCTCTCCCTCCCTCTGATTTGCTGCGTCCTGTCTGTCTCTTCCCTCCCTCTGAAGATGGCCTTCACACAGAGCGAAGGGGAAAATGAGCTCGGTGAGAGGGCAGGCCGACATGGTACAAGTCGGGCAAAGAAAGGAGCGGTGATCTGACAGTTCACACACATACGCGTGCAGTTACATTAATTGAGGTAAGCTCTGCGGGTGTGCTCAGGTAGCGCTGTCCGCTGTTGGGAAGTGCTGATGCTTCAAAACTGACCACCGCTGGTAGTAATCCTCCTTTCAAGCATCAGTCAGCAGGCAGGTGTCATTACAGATGCACGGAGAAGGGCAAAGACTGCAAATGGTGTGAAATGACTTATTAGTAAGACACAGCACTGATGGGGAGAATAAATCTCTTGTGATGTATCATCTGCAAACATAACTTGCCAGTTTTAATGTACCTGACAGATGAGGTAACATTTGCTCTGAGAGTTTGTTGCTCTGCAAACACACTGTCAGCACATTAACACTTTACGATGTCCCCTTTTTTTTTGATGTTTTGTTTTGTTTTTAATCAAATGCTTTATTTTCCCATCTGCTGTCAGCATTCTGACTTGTAAAAGCTGGATACTTTGGAATTTATTTGGCTATCGAAAAGAAATATTTTGGATCAGGTGTCTGAAAGCAGTTCAAGTAGAAGTTTTGCAGAGCTGCCCAGAATGAAACACGCATAAATTTGGAGGGATTGGACAACAGTCAGTTGTTTCTATTCTTTCCTACACATTAGGAACAGACAATACAAATTAATGTGTATTTTCTATCACTTACAACAAATGTGAGCAGTAGAGGGTTTCTCCATATAGATTCTCCATAAATCATTAATCATTAATAGTCAAACGTATACACGATTTTTAAGAACGATAGTTGATACTTGATTTAAAATCCGATATATCGGCCGATATATTTTTTTTTTCAGAGACACGTTTGCCAACAGGGAAGTTGCAGAGTGCCCTCTGGTGGACAACACTTATAGCATGGCTGAACCGTGTTTTCGTTTCTTTACTTTTTAAATTTTCGTTTATCGGCTGTCATAAATGCCGATGCTGATATACTGGCTAATATCAGCAAATATATCAGCCGCACTGATATGTTGGTTGGGCTCTAATGATTTATCACTAAATCACTGCACAAGAACAGGCAGGGCTGGGATTCTGTCATAAAAAAAAAAAAAATTATTAATCAATTTTAAAAAAGTAAGTTTACTTTATTATTTCCTATATAAAAGTTCTTACATATCAACCACTTGTCACATAATTCCCAATTAAAAGGTTAAGCCTTAAATACACTCACAGATTGAGACATGGCCGTGCAACCTGTAGCCTCATTTCCATGTTGTTAGCTGAAAGGAGTGGTACAGTGTGGTATTCTGCTGCTGTAGCCTATCTGCTGCGAAGCTCAGCATAGACATCCTCTTCTGCATACCTTGGTTGTAACAAGTGGTTAGTTAAGTTGCTGTTGCTTCCATAAAAGCTCAAAGCAGTCTGTGTGTGAGTGTGTGGGTGTGTGCAGTAACCCCGCCCTGGAGTTGCAGTGGGTGGGGTTCCCCGTGGCTCACTGATTACGCACCTGGAGACACTTGTGGGTCATTATCTCATTGGACCTGTGGGTTCTTAAGCAGAAGTTGGACCTTCAGTCATTGTTGGGTTGTTTGACTTGTCACGTTAGTATTATTGGCTCCTGAGTGTCTTTTCTGTGTTATTCATTTGGAAAAGGATTTTGCTCTTACCTGTCTCCTCTTCCTGCACAGCACGTATCGAAGCAAACACAGCTTCGATACGTGCTTCCAACCCTGGGCTTACAATTCCACACAACCGCGTGACGTGTGACGTCCAAACCACCAACTGATTCATTCCCGAAATGAATGACTGGACCGTGAGCCAGTCAGGTGAGTCACTGACAAAAACAGAAACCGCTTCAATCCAAAAAGAGTTGGAAAAAATAATGTACTTCAATAAAAACCTCTGAGTGTTCCCTCATCCAACAAAATCACCCCCTGCCATAGTTACACAAGAACACCCAATATAGGCCATGTTTTCCCACCAGTCTCTCCTTAATAACCCAACACTCCCATTCATCCATCTATATTTGTAAATGGAGCGTGATATCATGATATCTGGTCATAATGTGTGCCGCAAAGATGCTTCAGAACTAAAGGTATTTTCTGCAAAAGTAAAGTAGATCATTGAGGTGCGCGCACGTGTGTGTAATTAAAAGCATTTCACTCCTCCAGGAGAGGGCGCTGTAACTGAAGCTTCAAGTAATGAATTTGGCCTCTAGAAACCCTTGTTCTGTCCTACAAAATCAGTGCTGTAAATAAACTTGTGAGCTTGTATGACAGAGTCCTGCGTTTGGAGTCCCACCTGTGCCACAAACACGATGACAGGCTGCCTGTTCTCCTCTGACTTCTGGTGTCAACAAGGCCTCTTTATCCAGAGAACTGCTGCTCACTTTTACATTTTCTCCCTTTATTTTGTCTTTGTTATCTTGTTGTTTGTGTGGGATAATCTCAGTAGATCAGTTTCTGAAATATTCATACCAGCCCATCTGGAACCAACAGCCATGCCGTGTTCAAATCCGCTTAAATCACCTTCCTTTCCCATTATGATGCTCTATTCGAACTTCAGCAGGCCGTCTCGATCGTGGCTACAATGCTCAAATGCGCTGAGTTGCTGCCACGTGACTGGGTGATTTGATATTTGCATTAACAAGAAGTCAAACAGGTGTACTGATGAAGTAGCTGTGGGTAAATAACAACATACAAAAGACCTTTGGCATTAAAATAAAACAAAAACTTTCAAGTCATTCATGTCATGGTAACCTACTGTCTCACAATGTGATGCTGTGTGTAAAAGTCAGCCATCATACATCATTCAAAGGGCCCCCTACTACTTTGCAGTCTGATGTGGAAGCCAAGAGAGGTAAAATATGCATCTAAATGACACGACTTTGGCCTCAATATTCCCTTTTTTCCCAATGCAAATGGTGCCCAGAAGACAGATTTTGGTGTTAAATAGGGACAGCTTAGAGATACAAAATTAGCACAGGTCACCCACTTATGATAGCTCTGTTCAGCAGGGTGGATGGGCTGCCCCTCCTAGGAAAGATACTGCTGTTTTAGAGGGGATGCAATCATATACGGTTTTATTGCTCTGTTACATAAAGTGTAGCCAGGGTGACCACGCTTGGTTGGGAATTTGAGAGTCGTGGCTAATTGATTGGGAAGTTTAGCTGCAAACAGTTGCAGCGGCAGCCCCGTTATTCAGAAGACTGACAGGAATAAAATAAAACATCAGCAAACAAAAGTGTTTATGGAGCTGTATAAAAGGATGAGGTTCGATCACGGTCAGCTCCCTTTGGGCATTACTCAAATTCAGGTTTTTAGTCCAGCAGCAGTCTCTAGCAGTGCTCGAGCTGGTAAAATGATACGAGGCTGAATCATCTCCAAAGTGGGAGCTGCGAGGAATGTGAGCAGCATCCAGCCAGTGTGGCTTTTCAGTCTGAGATGGAGTGTTAATTTCCTCACCCTGCCAGATTTCAGATGGGACCGAGCAAAGGGGGCATCAATTACGTCCTACAAAGTCAAGAATAAGAACTCAAGAACGTCAAATGTTCAGGTCCCCCCCACCCCACTGTAACTGCATTTATTTGAAACATCTCATTATGGAGACAGATGACTATCATTCGCACGGCCATACCTCGAAAACAGTCAAGCAACAAACTTTAAGAACTGAATAGCTTTTCACAGCAGTTGGCCATCTATGAGTCACGCCGACACTTTGCTGTCTGTGAAAGTTATTTGACTCCAAATATTAACAGTGAGAAACATGACCGAGGCAAATATCAAAGACTGAAATGCACATTTAACAGTTTGTCAGCTGAGTTTCATATTTATTTATTTAATTTTGGTTTAATATTTCAAACTTTCTTCCTCTGTGCCAAATGATCTAGAAGTACCGCGTGAGTTTCCTGAAACTAAACAGGGCTTCACACATTAATAGAGCAACACTCTTTGTTTGGGTGTACGTGAAAGTGAACTACCTCATACAGCAATCATCCAGACAACAACAACAAAAAAAAATATATATCTATAAAATCAATGTGCTTGAGTAGGCAAATCCAAACTTCACTCCGCACATCGCCCCGGCAGGAATGAAACGATTCCTCCGCTCTGTTGTTTGCGCTGCTGCGGATTGTCTCAGATACAGCCGGGTGAGAAAAATCATACATATCGCCTGCATTCTGATGAGTTGTTATCGGCCAATTATTTTCCTCCGGCTGTCAACAGAAATGAAGCTGTATTTCTGCAAGCATGGCTAACAACCCGCAGGGAGGCCTGTCTGTCGGGCGTGCGGCAGCGCTGCGTGTTTGAGGGAGGGGTTGCAGCATATACACCAAATAAATGTCTCCTCTCGTACGCCTCTCTCTTTCCAACTATTTATTCCCCCTTTTTTTATGTTATGTTATGTTATGTTATGTGGATTTTGCATACATAAGTTTTCTTTGTGCTTGGTTGGTTCAGGCTTTAAAGCAACAGGAAATGTGTGGCATCACATACAAAACTCCACATGAGTGTGTCTGTGTGCACTCGTTTACCTGTCCAGCAGTGGCCTACGGCCTCGCTCCTAACAAGCCAACAGGAGACATCGTTGGAGGTCCAACTGCTGGACCGGTCTTTAAATTATTTTAAATGTCATAAGCATAAAATTGCTATGATATAAGGCAGGGCTTGCTGGAGGCTTCTGAGTATTAGAGCTTAGACTTAGCACCTCTTCTGCAAACCGAAGCAGGGATTTTAGCACGCTGAAACACGACTCTTTTTTTCCCTTTCACACTCCTCCACAGTGTAAATGGCTTGCAACCCCTGGCAAGCTTACTGACCATAGAGGGGTTATTTAACAGGCTACGTGCTGAAGAAACAAAAGCATTTAAATATAATTCGGGCTTTATTTATTTATTTGCTTTTAGTTCTTGTTCCTGTTTTTTTTTTTTTTTTTTGGGGGGGGGGGCACAAATTAAAGAAATGTAAGCCATTAAGTCTTCCTGACTAGTTTCGAGCCGTATTATAAATTATGATGAAAATCTCACCAGAAAACAGAAACACTGAAGGTTGTTTTAAAAGGAAAAAAGCATTTAAAAGAAAAATTGAAATATAAGGATCACAGTTCAGATGAATTCATGCTGAATGCTGAACACACACCTACACTTTCCATTAGACTTTCAACAGTTTCAAGATTGAATTTATCACCAATTCAACGCAGACACCGAGCTCCACGCTTTTAAAGCAAAGATTGACAGCAGTTGCCTGTTAACTACCACATGATTACACAGGAGGGTCAGAGGGTGATTACATCCTTTTACGGTGTTAGCAGTGCAGTGAATGGCTGTTATCTGTTATCACTCCCATAGATATCACCATTTGGCAGCTTCCTCACCAACTAGTAGGCTCTGTAGACGCTGGTAGTTTCTACACAGGAATAAATCAGAAAACTTTGAGCCAGTGGCGTTAAGTTTTACTCCTATTTGGGAATATTATCACATTCTTTCTGGACTTAACTTTTGTTTGTTTGGTGGTTTAAGAGTCTATCCTAACTTCCAGGGCATTAAATATTTACAAGATGCCACCGCCTGTGCGTCTAGACACAAATGCCAAAGGACACTGTGTGTGTGTGTGTGTGTGTGTGTGTGTGTGTGTGTGTGTGTGTGTGTGTGTGTGTGTGTGTGTGTGTGTGTGTGTGTGTGTGTGTGTGTGTGTGTGTGTGTCTCAGGCACTAGCGGCTTTGATAAAATGGGAGTGTTCAACACTCTGGGACTGGGAACAGGTCATCTTTAGGCAACAAAACTTTTTGATGCAGATTATACAGATTTAACATGCCACAAGAGGTTGTTTATCAGTGACGATGATCAAAAAAACGCCTTCTTGACAAGAAGGTAGTTGGGACTGATTACAAATAGTTTAATGGGCTTATAATGGGTGATTTAGCATGCGAAAGAGTAGTGTTTCTATACTTATAGGCAGGTGTTTCTTTCTGCATAATCAGCATAGGCTAAGTATCCTAGAGCAGCTGTTTGTTTGTGACATTAGATAAGCACTCGCTTAAATTTGTCTGTGTGTGTTTCCATTTAGGCGTATATTACAAATTAGCCTATAATTGTGTGGCTGTGTGATTAAGGTGCACCTAAACACGCGGGTATCGGTGATTCTGGGGAAATGTATCCGAGCACAGCCACATAATAATACAGGTGCTGTTGGTTAGGTGTGTTTTTGTGCTGTATCTGTGTGTGTGTGTTATTTGGGAAATGCACAAATGTCAGAGCAGTGCGTGGAGGAGTTATACTTTTTCTAGACTTTTTTTTTTTTTTTTTTTTTTGGATGCATGTTTGAGCTGAAATGTGTGTCTCCTCGGGGATGTGTGCGTGAGCCAGCCTGACTGGGATACAAGCAGACATGGGACTCATGGAAGCGGTCGGTTAAAGCCAGCTCACAGCCAACCTGCCCCCTGGAGGGGAAGAATTCAGAGCGCTGTTCTTAGCAAGAGCTTGTCAGCCAAAGCAGCCAGGGGTCCAAAAATCACAAATGATTACATAATCTTTGAAAACACACGCGTACGCTCACACACAGAGAACACATACACACAGGGGCACATGGCGCTGGTACTGGTCGAAACTAAAATGGAGACGGAATTTCAATGACAGGTAGGAAAAAAGTCGGAATTGCAACTGTCAGTGACTTTGAATGTCAACTACAAGCCCCTCGGCGCCTCAGAGGTGGTCGGTTCTCATGTCGAAACATCTTCTTGTTTCATAAATTGTTGTTTTCTTGTCTACAGAGTATGCCCACGTGGTTTCTGTGTTTGCCTAATTTTGCTTAAAAAAATGTTGTGCATTATTTTTATTACATTAAATAAGTTTAAATCATAAATAAAGAGGGGAGATTCTTTCACATCTTCCTTTTTTTTCCATTTTTTTGTCTGGAAAGTGGTGTGAGTCACTGGGCTGCAGCTAATTTTAGTCACAGGGAAGCGCTGACCTTTTATTTAGGATATTGTGATAGTTGCTGTTTTGCTGCATGTCCGTTTGTTTAACTGCCGGCTGACAGAAAAAAGGGACCAGAAAAACACTGTCGTACATGCTTGCTGAAGAGTGCAAGGACAAGGACAATAACTCTGATGTTATTCAGTATCATTTTAAAGTTGTGGAAGGAAAACGGGGTTCATTATTTTTGCAATGCTAATGTAAACTAGTTAGTGTAGAAAACCTGCCTGTGTGGACAGACAGTGCTTCGGATGATATCAAGAGGTGGTGAAGCGTATCTCACTCTTCAGTGGCACAGAATAATTTTAGGGTTGGTGTATCTGAATTCATCCCCTGACAGTCATGTGAAAAAAAGAGGTTTCACAGAACTCTACGCATTCGTGTAAAAAACTAAGTACACCCTTAATACTTCAATAGGAGTTACAGTAGGAAGTGTAATTAGTGGCTAGGTGCTGCTAATAAAATGCAGTAATTAACCAATCAGAGCAGAGGTTTTGGCAGTTTGCTGGTCTGGAGCATTCGGGTGTTTGTTACCACAGTGCTGCAACCTTTCCTGGAGTGGACATCCCAGCAAATTCATGCCAAGGTCAGACTGCAGTGCTCAGAGAAACTGCAAAAAAAATCCAAGAGCTCCATCTCAGACTCTACAGGCCTCAATTAGCATGTTAAAGGTTAAAGTTCAGGACAGTACCATTAGAAAAAGACTGAATCAGTATGGCTTGTTTGTATGGCTAAAAAGAAGACTTCTGGAACAGTGTCGTTTGGACAGATGACACCAAAGTTGCGCTGTTTAGCAATAATGGACAGTACCACGTCAAGCACCAAGTACCTTTTAGAGGCTTAGACACAGCGTCAGCTTGAATAGGACTGAAGTCCAAACATGAATTTCGAAATTGTTTACATGCTCAGAAGAAAAACTCGAAGGCCCATTAAATTATGTTTGGATGACTAAACAGAGCCGGTCCAAAAAAAAGCACTCTCCAAACCCACAAAAAATTATTATACAACAGGCTAAACTTTGTAAATGTAAAAATGTACATCTTACCCCACCCCACCCCCCACACCCCCCCAAAAAAGTAGACAATGTAAAATTGGCTTTATTTTCATCGTGGTTACAAAACACGGAAGCAGCTCTTTATCCTCTCCAGTGTTGGAGTTTGCTCATCCAGTCCACAGATGTTTTGTGGCCCTGGAGAAGGCATTAGACCGCATCCCTCAAGATATCCTGTGGGGGGGGCTGTCAGGTTATAGGGTGTCTGGCCCATTGTTACGGGCCATTCAGTCCCTGTATAGTTGCAGCATTTGGTCCGCACAACAAATCAATCTTGTTTTCAGTCACATCATTTTTATGGACAGAATTTCTAGGCATATCCAAGTGGCCGAACGTTTCCTCCTCGGTGGCTTTAGAATCTCATTTCTGCTTTTTACAGATGATGTGGTCCTGGCCTCCAGTTCGCTCTGGAGTGGTTTGCAGCCAAGTGTGAAGCGGCAGGTATGAGAATTAACACTTCCATGTCTGAGGCCATGGTCCTCAGCTGGTGCCCACTCCGGCTCAGGGACGAGGTGCTGCCCCAAGTGGAGGAATTTAAGGATCTCAGGGCCTTGTTAATGAGTGAGGCAACAGGGGAGTGGGAGATTGACAAAAGGATTGGGCCCATGGCTGCAGTGATGCAGAGGCTGCACTGGTCTGTTGTAGTGAAGAATGACTTGAGTATAAAAGCAAAACTATCAATTTACCGGTCGAGCTACGTCCCCACCCTCACCTATGGCCACGAACTTTGGGTAGTGACCAAAAGCACAAGATCGCAGATACAAGCAGCATAAAATAGCCTTCTCCAAAGGGTGGCTGGCCTCTCCCTTAGAGATAGGGTGAAGAGTGCTGTCATTCGAGACGGGCCCAGAGTTGAGCCGCTACTCCGCCTCATCAAAAGGAGCCAGTTGAGGTGGTTTGGGCATCTGACTAGGATGCCTTCTGGGCCCCTTTTGAGTGAGGCGTTCTAGGCATGTCCTACTGAGAGGAGTAGGCCCTGGAGTAGACTCAGGTCACATCTCTTGGCCTGGAAACTCCTCAGTGTTTCCCCAGATAAGCTGGAAAAAGTGGCTAGAAAGAAAGTGGTCTGGGTTTCTCTGCTTAGGCTGCAATCCAGCTGCAGATAAGCGGAAGAAGATGGATGGATGGATGTTGTCATCAACTCCCAGCAAACTCCTTCTGCATCCTTACAAGCCTGAGAAATAATAAAAGTCAACCTGATACAAAATTGCCTCACCGCAACAAAAACACAATAGTAGGGGGGAAAAAAGGCGGGCTGGACCTGTGGTAAATATCGAAGTGAGGTTCAATATATTTTTTTTATTACACAAAAGCCTCTTGGTACTTAGCACTTAGCGTGGCTCTAACTGCTTGTGTGAAGATGTAGTGTGCGCGACATAGATAAGTCAACCCTTGTGTGCATAAAGCCTGTGAACCCTGTCACCCCCAAACTGATGTGGCTCCTCTCCACTAGCTGTAGAAATATCTCCTCCGTGTCTTTGTGCTTCTTTTAAGCAGACATAACGGCATAAGTCTTAAGCTGCTATTGTGAACACAGATGCTGCTGTTCCAAATGTATTGATTTTTTTTTTCCCCTTCCTTTTAAATGAGCCTGGTGTTCAGCAGTATTCTTACCATCAGTAATAAGCTCTCCACCTCACACCAAAAGAGAGAAAACAATTGCTTCCAATAAGGACCCCAGCTTTCAGGCGTAAGCATCTGAACTATCCCTGCAAACCAACATATAAATCAAGCCTCTGCAAACACTACACTTCAGTCCAGTGCTTATAATATACAATCACACACATGCACATCTCTTTAAGAGGCTCAGCTGCCTGCGTCCCCCTCCACATTGTTGTTGCTGGGGAGTGTCTTGCTGAAATATCACCTTGAGTCTCGCCATTTCCCATCCTCATTTACTTTATTAGAGGGGGGGGGGGGAGACAAATAGAGGCAGAAAACTGGAGGTAGAAAAAAATGAGCACACATACACACAGACAACTGTAATCATGGAGGACAAGGAATGTGGATTAATAGGAGTAGATGGGGAGTTGTGTGACTGTGTGAGGGCGTCAGGAGTACGTGTGGTGATTGGGTGGGGGTGGGGTGGAGGGGTCTGTTGGCAACAGCAGCATGAGCCAGAAGGAAATGACATCGTCAGGGTTGCCGTGGAGGAGCTGCCACAACCCTCACCTTGGTCTTTTTCCTTCAGTCTTGCCCTTACTTCATACATCACTCTCTTGCTTCCCCCTCCCCCATCGTGTCGTTCATCGCTGTCCCTTCACGCCACTCTCTGTCCTCGTCTCCCTTCCCTTTCCCTGCCGTCGTCTGGCAGATCCCTCTATAAACATGCCGCAGACAGCACCTTCTCTCCCGTCCTCCGTCTGAAACGGCCACGATGATTGCGTCCTCACATTTGGTTGTAAAACAAAGAAGGAAAAAAAATATTTTAAAAGGGCAGGCCTGAATCTGGAAGGAAAAAGGTGAGTGGTTGGATGCCACACGAGTGGCCCTTTTGTCTGCTGCTGCTGGGAATCTGAACTGACTCGCAAACAAGTGACTTACAATCTAGGCGACAAGACGAAATGAAGCTGTTTTGACGGGCTGGCGGGTTGGGGATGCAAAGCAGGAGACCATTCTTCACAATGCCGCACAGTCATTATGATGTCCTGACTCATCGCATGGCAGTCTGCATCATAGTGCAACACACACTGATACGCACACACGCGCGCGGACACACACACACACACACACACACACACACACACACACACACAGTGTGGCCCACGTAAATTATAGCTTGATGGTACAAATCAAATGCAAATTGCATACACAAACAGAAGGAAACTGAGTGGATGTTAATGATATGACAGTCAAATGTGTTTTGAAATGCCGTTTGGCAAATACCAATTAAAGGGCAAAATGGAGCAACAATGTGGAGAGCTTTTTTCTGCACAAATGATGCTGGTAACATATTTTTATACAGACACACAGTATATCTCCTTTGATGTTTCTCTGAGGCATGCATAATATGAAATCATCCAAATGCTCTGGTAAGGTCGAAATATTTCCTTCAGTTTTGCTAGAGAAGGCCTGTTTTGCAACTGAATTTATGCCCCCAGACCGCTGAAGGACTTGAGCATTGATGTTTCAATGGTTGTTCTCTACAAATGTCCTTAGATTTGTGCAAAAGTCTTGTATCATCTCATTTCTTTATATTTTGTATACTATGCTTACATTTTTCTTCATACACTGCTCAAAAAAATAAAGGGAACACTTAAACAACACAATGTAACTCCAAGTAAATCAAACTTCTGTGAAATCAAACTGTCCACTTAAGAAGCAACACTGATTGACAATCAATTTCACATGCTGTTGTGCAAATGGAATAGACAACAGGTGGAAATTATTGGCAATTAGCAAGACACACTCAATAAAGGAGTGGTTCTGCAAGTGGGGACCACAGACCACTTCTCAGTACCTATGCTTTCTGGCTGATGTTTTGGTCACTTTTGAATGTTGGTGGTGCTTTCACACTCGTGGTAGCATGAGACGGACTCTACAACCCACACAAGTGGCTCAGGTAGTGCAGCTCATCCAGGATGGCACATCAATGCGAGCTGTGGCAAGAAGATTTGCTGTGTCTGTCAGCGTAGTGTCCAGAGGCTGGAGGCGCTACCAGGAGACAGGCCAGTACACCAGGAGACGTGGAGGAGGCCATAGGAGGGCAACAACCCAGCAGCAGGACCGCTGCCTCTGCCTTTGTGCAAGGAGGAACAGGAGGAGCACTGCCAGAGCCCTGCAAAATGACCTCCAGCAGGCCACAAATGTGCATGTGTCTGCACAAATGGTTAGAAACCGACTCCATGAGGATGGTGTGAGGGCCCGACGTCCACAGATGGGGGTTGTGCCACAGCCCAACACCATGCAGGATGCTTGGCATCTGCCAGAGAACACCAGGATTGGCAAATTCACCACTGGCACCCTGTGCTCTTCACAGATGAAAGCAGGTTCACACTGAGCACATGTGACAGATGTGACAGAGTCTGGAGACGCCGTGGAGAGCGATCTGCTGCCTGCAACATCCTTCAGCATGACCGGTTTGGCAGTGGGTCAGTAATGGTGTGGGGTGGCATTTCTTTGGCAGGACGCACAACCCTCCATGTGCTCGCTAGAGGTAGCATGACTGCCATTAGGTACCGAGATGAGATCCTCAGACCCCTTGTGAGACCATATGCTGGTGCGGTTGGCCCTGGGTTCCTCCTAATGCAGGACAATGCTAGACCTCATGTGGCTGTAGTGTGTCAGCAGTTCCTGTAAGATGAAGGCATTGAAGCTATGGACTGGCCCGCCCGTTCCCCAGACCTGAATCCGATTGAGCACATCTGGGACATCATGTCTCGCTCCATCCACCAACGTCACGTTGCACCACAGACTGTCCAGGAGTTGGCGGATGCTTTAGTCCAACCTGGGAGGAGATCCCTCAGGAGACCATCCACCACCTCATCAGGAGCATGCCCAGGTGTTGTACGGAGGTCATACAGGCACGTGGAGGCCACACACAATACTGAGGCTCATTTTGACTTGTTTTAAGGACATTACATCAAAGTTGGATCAGCCTGTAGTGTGTTTTTCCACTTTAATTCTGTGTGTGACTCTTTTTTTGAGCAGTGTATTTGGCTAGGAAAATGGACAATAGGTGCAACAATTTATTGAAACATGTGCAACTATATATGGAAATACAGTGGACAATTCCAAAGAGCTGGAAAGTCAGTATTTGACCTGATCACCTTTCTTCTTCAACAAAAGCCTGAACTTTTTTAGGCAGCTTTCTTGTTATTTCTTTAAGCAATCCAACAACCACTGGCTGAAATGCAGCCCCAAACCACGCCAGAGCCTCCACCGGGTTTTACAGATGGCTGTAGACACTCACTGTCGCACCTCTCCTGACCTCCATTTAGCTGAAAGGCCAGATAAATCTCTCATGTCTTGTATCAGGTCTTGATGGTCCAAACTCCTCTAAATTTTTTCAAGGACACACTGCACATCACATGTCAAGATATGCAAACTTTTCACCTAACAGTTCTTTGGGAATCACTTTGTTGGTGGAATAATACTATTTTATACCCGTCAAACTTTTAACATTTTTTATAGATTCAACAAAAGAAATGAAAAAGAAATTATGCATTTTTGCCACAGGCATCTAGTATCAATGTGCCTAAAGATACAATTTAAAATCAGTTCTTTGCTAAGTTGTCTGCTATGTGTAGACACAACACTGGTTCATCCCTTCAGTTAGGTGCCTTTTTATACTTGACTAGGTCAGTTTTAAGTGTCTTAACCAAAAAATCCTCTGAAAATGGTTAGGTACAAAGACCAGACTGAAAATGAGCAAAAAAGCAGCCAATGTCCAAAGAAAAACTTTGACAGACCTTCAGAAAGCCTAGAGAATTATTGCTCAAGAGCACTAATAAGGAGAGTCTGGCTGTTTGGGAGCAAAATAAAAATTACATGCCAAAGCACTAGAGCTAAGGGGAACTCTTAGTAGGTTTGACAAGCCTCTGCCGGTAAGAACACATTAAGAAACTGCCTATTTTTGCTGGTAGCAAATGATGAAGAGCAATGTTAAATGTCAACCTTTCAGTTATCTCTCTGACCGCACTTCTTGCTTCAGCTACCACACACAGACTAACACCCATTTCCTGAACTAGCTAGAAAAAAACCAAACATCCCACTAACTATCAGCTAAGAACAGATTTTACAACCAGCAGCTGTCATCGGTCACCAGAGTAAACGGAGAGCCTCTAAGCCTGCAGAATCACTGACACCCTAGAAATCTCAGTAACTGCAGTTTCACTACTTTTGAACTTCTTCCTGAACCTCTTTCCTTCTGTCTCTGACGCTTGTAACACAACTTTTAACAACCAGCATGACATACAATATTGATAAGTGCAGTTAAGACATTTATAAGCCAGGAGTCAGGATATTTTGGTAATCAAACATGGCGTTCATTCAGGCGGGCCACAAAGTCAAGCTCAGCCACAATCCAGGCAGGTCAGCTGATCTCATCATTTCATGCTGTGTCTGAATTAATCACTGCCATGTCATGCACACCTCTGGCTCTCCATGCATGTGTATGGATGTGCACGGAGACCCCAGAACAGAGTCATACCACTAAATGAAAGGAACTGCAGATAGAAATGCCAATCTTCCTGTGGCTATAGTCAAACTGAATTACTATTTGCAAGGTACTTTGACAGTATTTCAAGTTTACAGATATTTAAAGGCACATATCAATGAATAGTCATTTTGATGTATAAAAAAAAAAGCATCAGCGTCACATATCGTCACAGCATTACAGCTTGAAGCCAGGAGGCATCAGTGACATTTTAGTGGAAAAAAGGTTTTGATGAAACCTTGTTTCTCTCACACACACACACACACACACTAGCCATGTGAACAAAGTGAGAACAGCACCAATTTCTCTGTAACCAAAATCCTGGCTCGAAGATCCTTGTTTCTGAATTGGGGGAGGGCTCACTGATCAATAGGACAGGCGTCTACAAATCCTTCCCTTTTACTGTAACCCCGCTGTCTCGTAAAGTAAGCTGAACTCTTTATTTTTTATTTATTTATTTTTTTCCGCTTCACACTATTACTACGTCGTCTTGACTCATCTAGGCCAACTGGCTGAATAATAAGCAGAGAAGGATATTTGGTGAGACTTTAAGAGAGCTGAAACTACAGTGCTGTATTAGTGCCACTTTCACTCACTCAGATGAAGAAACACTGGCAGTGATTAAGCTTCTCGTGAGCATTGTGTGTGTGTGTGTGTGTGTGTGTGTGTGTGTGTGTGTGTGTGTGTGTGTGTGCGCGTGTGCGCGCCTTGGCTCCATTGGGAGCCTGTAGCGATGCCTTAAATTATACATATGTTCTCATTCCATTACCAGTGGCAACTACTAAAGGCTTCCCAGCATTTCCATTACCAAAATGAAGGGATGCACACACTCTTTCTCACCAACTCACGCACACAACACACACACACACACACACACACACACACATACTTAAGCGTACGCATGCTTAAGCAGGACTGTGAACTCGACTGTGAGCTTTTTACTCATGCGGTTACACCGAACGGTGACAATCCTGAGAAAAACGTCCAGAAATGGTATTCATTTTAATAGACTTGAGTGCATCTGTGACCAAACATTTGCCAGTTCGCATCCTCCACAGACCAGCAAAATCTGGATGGAGGGTTTGAATGATTAATGCTCTGTTCCTCCCTTAACAACTGCCAGTGAGATGCCATTGAGAAAGGCATTTAATCCTCTTCTCCAGTGGAACTGCTCAATGGCCAGCAGCAGCAGCGGGCTGCCCTGCTATTGGGCAGCTCCCACTTTATGAATAGCTCACCTTATAAAAGCAAAGTCAAACACTCGGTGCATTAATTCCATCAAAGCTGTGGATATCTTAAAGATGCTTCTTTTTTTTTTTTTTCTTTTTCCGAGAGACTCAAACTCAAGTGCAACATGAATAAATTATGTGACATGTTGCTATGTTAGCGCACGTGATGCCAACATGCATCCGTAATGGGAGATAAATTTGCAATGCCAGAGGCTCTGCTGGAGAAGCATGCATAAGCCAATGAGGCTAATTAACAGAATTAGCAAATTATATATCACATGTGCAGAATATGTAAGTGTTGGCACATCTATCTCTACTTGTGATTATTGCTAGTACACAACAAAGATAGTATAAAAAACCTACTCTGCAGAACTTTTTTACCCGTGTTTGAGACTCTGGTGTAAACCTTGCTCCATCTCACTCCACCTAGCTGGGTGCCAGATCTTAAAACTTCTCCGGTAAACACTGGTAACTTTCTGCGGCTGCTTCTCATCAGCTTTCAGATCAGATCGGAGTTGGCGGGCTCCGAGGAGAGGCGTTATCAGGCAGCTGAACGGAAAGGTCTGGTCGGGCGGTGCTGCAGTCATTTGAGCTACGGGATACGAGATGTGACAACATCAGACACGGATTAAATCAACAAACCAACCTGACCCTGGGTGACCAGGTGGGCTACTTAGAGCTCTGTAAAGAGAGGAGTATTTAGCCTGTTGGGGAGGGGACATGGAGGGGACATAGAGGGGGGAAATGGGACGCATGAGAGGGACAGTGGGACAAATTAATGAATAAGGAGGGTCATTCGAGTAGAAAGCTTTGCAAAAAGGTTCAGGAAGCTGCCATTCCCAATATATCTGTGATGATTCATGCCAGCGTTATAGAATAATGAACGAGTAAGAAGTACGTGCCAGTGGAATAGTGCCATGAGCCAGTGGTATTTATGTAAATATATATTTTTCAGTCTGCTCAGCTTGTCATTTGCAATTCCAGGAAGTCGTACCTCTGTGGTTGCAAAAGGGGAACGGGCCTTGAATCTTTAAGATGAGTAAATAGGGTGTAGCTGAGCAAACTTTTGAATTAGTGCTGCTTGATGAGACTGAGAATGTTAAATATTTCAAAACTGACCCTCTTTGACAGTGCTACATAAAATCTGATGTTGCGCTGAATCCCAGATTGCCTTTTGATTAGTAGGGGGGGCATTTTTGAGCAGCAGTCTCAGCTGCATGTATGTAAAAAAGACTTGAGTGAGGTGGACATGCCTGTAACCTCAGGAAGGAGGCAGGTTTCACAGACCTCTGGTCTCAAAGGCCAAAGGGAGTCTGGGCTTCCTGCCAGTTGTCATTTACCAAACGTTTAAGCTTTCTCTCTGCTTCTAAAAATAGCAAGAAATATATTAGGAGATTGGGATCTTGAGGAGTAGTTGGTAGACATGACAACACGTCATCTTGACTTTAAAAAATATCACATACTGTGTAATCTTTTTCCAAGGAGCCGTAGTTTTAAAACAGGACTTTTAAGAAGTCGTTCGAATGAGCCGCTTGACGAACTCTTAAGTTGTCCTGCTTACTTTGAGACTCTTTGTCACCTTTAGCACCGCCGCGGAACAGAGGAAGAGCTG
This sequence comes from Archocentrus centrarchus, assembly GCF_007364275.1. NCBI lineage: Eukaryota > Metazoa > Chordata > Actinopteri > Cichliformes > Cichlidae > Archocentrus > Archocentrus centrarchus. Next base: position 22,922,036 of record NC_044347.1, on the reverse strand, counting down.
TTGTCAGAGTATTATGTAAATGTTCTACTTTTATGCTTGTGCTTCATCGTTTTTGTAAGCTTAGTGTGTCCGCGAGGCATCTTTTACTGCCAGGAAGGGACCGAGAAGGCCGTGGGAGCAAGCGCCTGTATAAAAATCCTCCAAAATAAAAAATAAATAAATAAAACGATACTACACTCGGAGGTGCTTTTTGGTACTGTATGAAATACGGTAATGATCGCTTTCAGGTTTTAAGCCAGCGAAATGTTGCAACAAGGAAACACAGAGAGAAACTAAGTGGGATGATTCAGGATCTGATTGAAGAGCTAACGGTTTATTTCATCTGTGTTTGGGGGTGTGCCTCTGTTTTCTGCATACATGGAAGCAGAGAGAGTACCCCCCCACGGAGAACAGAGCAGGCATTAATCACACTAAAGGAGGAGCTCGGGTGGAGGTGGGATGCAAAGCGGCTTGCGGGTGCACGGCAACTGTAGGCTAGAGCCGCTTTGCCAGTTTGATGCTTGATTTTAAATATCACCTTCATCCATTTATTTCATAGTGTACTGTGACACTGTGCTATATGAGACAGATATGACTAATTTCCAAGTATTCAGTCCACGATAACTATCATGTGACAAACCCAGATAAATCTTGACAAAAAGGCACATCACGACTGATCGTCATAATTGGACTGACTCTGGTTGAATATCCTAATATCGCCATCAAAATGAGTTTTTTGTTGTTGTTGTTTTTTCTAATATTCTGTACAGGTGTGCTTCCAGCTTTCTGGAGTTATAACTGTAATGTAATGATATTTTAGCAGTTCATGTAAACCGTCACAAGCTCTGACACTCTGGCTGTTTAGTTATTTATACATATCACGAAACTTGACCTGAAATTGCAGTGTGTGTGTGTGTGTGTGTGTCTCTGTGTCTGTGTGTGCAGTTTCCTTGATGTCCCGGTACCTTGCAATCACTCCAAACTTCACAGCACATTCTGTTTTCATATGCAGCTCATGTTTTTAGCACAGGTTTTGCCCCCGGGGCCCAAATCACTCCAGTCAAGTAAAATAAGCAATTTTGCGGCAGGTTTTGGAGATTAAACCGACTTGAACCGAGGTCTCGTTCGCAGCTGCACAGATAGGAAGTGAAAACGGGTTGTTGTTCGTTTTATTCTAACATTCATGATTCTGCTGAACTGCTTTATCAGATCCTCCCATAATGGCAATGTGGTTCAGGGCTGCGGGTGAATTGAAAATAGGTTTCTGTTACAGTTCGTAAACAATCTGATAATTTACCTGGCGCTTTAGTGAAGGGGGAGGTTAGAGTTAGCAGAACAGAGATGCTGAAAGGTCTGCCAATTCAATGATAATTATAATCAGCAAAAAAAAATTTTAACCCCCTGCCACACAACCCCCCCCCCCCCCCCCCCCCCCCCCAAAAAAAAAAAAAAAAAGATTTGCGTATGGATTCCTGTGAGGTGCTGACAATATCTCATGCTACCATCTGAGTCTGTCACAGAGCTTATTCCTCAATTTTAGCTCTGTGGAGTGCGAGAAGAAGAAAAAAAAAAAAACTCCCCTGCACTCAATCTCATCCATGGGCAAAGCCATCACTCATGCAGTCATATTTGAATTAGATGTCTAGACATACAGTTTGCCAAAGGACTACTCTGCTTTGTCGCTGAGGGTTTCCTTGCAGCCCTTATCCTCTATCAAAATGATAGAGTCCCAGAATGGATCCAAGGCTAGAAATAAATGTGGGTGTAAATGGAAAATATCTGGAGGGGTTTCCTGGGAATGGGCGGCTGAAGTCCCATAAAGCCTCTTTCTCAGGCAGGGAAAGCCGTGTCAATAAGATGCAACATTATCCTGTGGTGTGATACTGTGACACTTCACAGAACAACAAAAACAATAATAGTCATGTGGGATAAGTATAAATCAGTTCAGTTAAATTTTATTTACATTTTATTTATATCGCACCAAATCACAACAGTAGCCTCAAAGGTGCTTTATATTGTAAGGTAAAGACTCTACAATAATCACAGAGAAAACCCAACAGTCAAAACGACCCCCTATGAGCAGCCCTTGGCAACAGTAGGAAGGAAAATCTCCCTTTTAACAGGAAGAAACCTCCAGCAGAACCAGGCTCAGGGAGGGGCAGTCATCTGCTGTGACTGATTGGGGCTGAGGGGAGAGAGACAGGGCAAAATACACATTGTGGAAGAGAGACAGAGATTAATAATAACTTATGATTGAATGCAGAGTGGTGTATAAACGGAGTATAAATCAATCCACCTATATAGCACCATCACAGCATAAATATGTATGACGCTAATTCTGAGCACTTGTGGCTCATAATGCATATTTAACCTGTTTCCTGCCTCAATAACAGTTAAAATACTCTTGTAAGACTTTAAGAATGGAAAGAAAGAAAAGCCCCTGCATTACTTGAACTTTCAGTGATGACCTTGCACGTGTGTTGTTGACTGCAGTGGTTTCTTTTGTGTCTCTGGTACGCAATAAAAGAATCTCTTTGAGCGACATTTACACAAAGCTTTTACCAGTGTTGTTCGCTGGTGTCTAAGAACCTGTTTTCAACTGAATATTGATTCATTTTACAGTCAGTGTCAAATATTTAGTTAAAAAAAAGAAACATTTTACTGCTCACATTATATTAACATTGTAACTGGAAGCATATTACCAGGTTAAAGAAAAAGAAGCAGCAGCTCATGATGTTTAAAAAACATCTAGGCCTATCTTAAGTATTTTTATATATCCTTATATGTTAGCATGCTAATATTTGCAACTTAGCGCTAAAACAGTGGACCAAGGAAAAACACTGAGGTTGAACTCTGGACCAGGTAAAGGGACCACTTACACCACACATTCTGTCAAAGTCAATTCAATCTTAAAATCTTTATTTGTGTAAATCAGCTGATCCAGCCATAATGTGGTCTGGTCTGTATGGCCTCCATGTGCCTGTATACACTCCCAACAATGTCTGGGCATGTTCCTGATGAGAGGGTGGATGCTGTCCTGGGGGATCTCCTCCCACATCTGGATCAGAACACCGGTGAGCTCCTTGACAGTCTGTGGTTTCAGATATAGAATAATGTATAAGGCCCCAAAGGTTCTCAGTTGGTTTCAGATCTGGGGAGCATAAAAGGGCCAGTCAGTGCCTTCATCATCCAGGCCTCATGTTGGTGCATTGTCCTGCACCAGGACCCAGATCCTTCTGCACCAACATAAGCTCTGACAGTGAGTCTGAGTCAAGGTACTGTTGGCTAACATGTGGAGGTCTGTGTGACCCTCCACTGAAGGGCCTCCACAGACTATCACTGAGCCACGGCTAAACAAGCCGAGCTGGATGAAGTTAAAGGCAGGATTTCGTTCACCATGGCATCTCCAGACTCTTCCATGCCTGTTACATGTGTTCTCATCTGTGAAAGGAACACGGCACGAGTGGCACACCTACCAGTTTGTGGTGTGAGCACAGGTCTCAAAAAAAGGACATCGGGCCTTCAAGCCACACCCATGGAGTCTGTTTCTGACAGTTTGGTCAGAAACACGCCTGGAGGTCATTTTGTAAGGCTCTCGCAGTGCTCCTGTTCCTTCGTACACACAGGAGCAGACACCAGCCCCACTGCTGGGGTTGATGTCCTTCTGCAGCCCTGTCAGGCTTTCCCTCATGTAATGGCCCATCTCCCGGTATGTCCTCCACTATCTTGAGACTGTGCTGCGAGGCACAGCAAACCTTCTTGTTAAGGCACATATGGATGTGCCTTATAGGAGCTGTGCTACCTGTGCAACCTTAATGGGCTGCAGGTATTGCCTCGCGCTACCAGTACTGACAAGCAGATTAGCAAAAAAGCAAAACTAGAGGGGAAAAAAGGTCATGAAGGGTAAGGAGAGAGGAATAGTCTGTGGCCACCAGATTGCAAAAGCATTCTCTTTTGGGGGGGCTTGTCTTATTGTTGCTTCTCCAGTGCACCTGTTGCAACTTAAGTTTTCACCAAAGCAGGTGAAATGGGTTCACAGTGGCTTCTAACAGGACAGCTTGCTATTCCTTAAGTTTAATTGACTGTTATGCTGTGATGATCCCATGTTTTCTTGTTTTTGAGCAGCGTATATTGTTGTTAGACACTAAATAGTTACTAATTAGTGCTGAGAGCACCGAGGAGTCGCCACGATTTGAAGGATTCCTTGTCTGCCCAAAATAAATGCCGGTACTAAATTTTATAGCGATCCACCCGGCGGTTGTGGACTAATTTTAGTTTGGATCTGACTCATATCTGGCCAGCTGCCATCCCTAGATGAAAAGGCAGCTCAAAACGGTACCTGGAAATACGCTTCAAACACCGTAATACATCAGTATTGGCAGGTTGAACTTTATTACTTTATTAAATTCTATATTTTCCTGCATGTTGCTGGATTCTGTGGCAGGAGACACCGGATGCTTACTCATCATGCAATCTTGAGCACGACGACAGGGATCTTCATTTTTTTTTACTCTCTCATTTGTCATCCACAAACAAGCCAGACTGAACGCTCACCTAATTTCTCAGCTAATAGTACGTGATTCTGATCAGTGCCTTTTAATTGCTACCATGTTACAACCAGCAGGAAAACCACACCGCTTCATGGCACGGCCTTTGTGTATAACATATGGAATGGCGCTAATTATTAATGTCATTAGTATGTGACTATGTATGAGCACCGTGCTATATAAAGATCTGGCTTCAGAATGAGATCAAACAGTGTGCAGGGGGCTGATTATCATCTGTGAAGTGAAGTCGCTCACTGTGCTCGCAACACTCCAAGAAAACAGTTAATCCTGGCATCAGTGATCCATCGCTCTTGATTTCCACCCTTTGCACTGATCATTCACCCACACTTGACTTCTACTACAGACTGACGGCCAGCCCGCTCTCCCGCTCCCACTTTTCACTCGTCTCATCTTGGCGGCCACCGAGCCTCTTCTCTGATTAGTGTAATTTATGCAGTCATCACACTTGGTCTTTCACCTTTCTTTGGGGGCCAGCTTCAATCTTTCATGAGTTTCATTCTGTCTCTGATTATTAGCAAATGTTTATGTGCGTATGAATTTGTAAGCATGAATACGTGCTCCCGTGTGTGTGTGTGTGTTTGTGTGCGTGCATGTACGTGTCTTTTTGGTGGCAGTCAATTAAACAAACAGACACTGTCCTTGGAAAAGTGTTCTGGGTTTCTCAAGCACCTAGCTTCGATTCAGGGAACACTACAGTTCTGTGTATTCAATTCCCAGCTGTCTAACTGCCTCCATCATACATGCAGCACACAGAAAGAGGGGGAGAGAAAGGCTGAGCAAGGGGGAGGTGGGGTAAAAAGATGGAGAGAGGGAATTGGAGGTTGGAGAGGAAGAGACAACATGAGACAGAAACAGAGACCTAGAAAAGGGAAGAGAGAAAGGGAAGACAGAGAGAGGAGGGAGAAATTAAATCCACCACACAATAGTGCCATCTAGTGGGATGCCTTTTCACCCATCCCTTCATCTCTTCTTCCTCTTCCCTTTATTTGTCATTGTTCCCTCTTTCTCCCTGCCACACTACCTCCCAAATCACACAGCTCGCACTCCCGTGTTTTTCCTAGACACTCGGTGTCACACATCTCCTACACGCACACCCACCCGCCATTAATAAAGCATGTGGGGAAGTGCATGTATGCCCGCGCAGATTACTGATTTGGCATGCTAAAGCAGCAGTGACTCGTAATCTTCTCAGTGTACTGTGCCGATGTACGGCAATGATTCAAAACAACAAAACAGGACTCACAGAGACACGCACAGTAAAAAAGTTGCTTGCCAGGATAAAAAAAAAACCAAACTTGTTTGTCCCTGCTGTCCCCTTCCCTTTGTTTACTTCTATTTTCCAGTCTCCTCACATTGTTTTCTTTTTTGCTTCCCCCCACCCATCCATCCCTGCTCTTCCTCTCCCCTTTAGCACATTCCCCTCCTCTCCCTATCTGATTCTTTTTCTCTCCCCATCTCTCCTTCGCCAGAGCGCCACCACCCAGACTGTAAACAGCGGTGATGGATTACTAATTGTCCTGCTCTAGTTGCACCGGGGTGGAGACAGCTGTGGGTGGGTGGACTGGGATATGGTGATGTTGTGTGTATGCGAATCACAGAAATCAGAATAGAGAGCACGGTTAAAAAGGACAACCTTACAAACACACACACACACACACACACGTGCGCGGCTGCATAACGTGTTCTCTGGTGTGTTCTGGGTCGAGCCGCGGCTATGGAAATGATGAGATGCCATGGGGCATTTTGACATTCACACGGTGTCCTTGATTGAGCTTTTGCAGTTTGATACCTTGCCCATTAGTTTTGCTTTGATAGCTGTAATTTGGCCCTCTGGGGATCTGCTGCAATCTTAAAGCAATAAACTTTGTCCTGCAATATAAAAAATAAAGCAGGGCTTTACTCCAGAAGTTTTCTTTTAAGTGCTCCCCTTTTTTTTAATATATGAAAAGGATTTTAATAAAGCCTAACAACACACAAAATGAGTCTCTCTTTTTCTTCTGTGGGATGTTGGTGGTAGTCTTGCCTTTTTACAGCAGCAGTTTGAATGTCTTGCTGTGCAAACAAAAACTTAGATGGGCTTCGTGGTGGCATCAGTTCTCTTTTATCAGCATTATCTCTTGAACATTTGACATTACTTGTACTTACCGAGGTATTTTTTGAAATCGTACTTTTTATGTAGTTGCTGTTATGTCAAGAAAAATATGATAAGCCACTCATCTCAGTAAGCTAGCTTTTAGAAGGAAGAAAAAGGCAAAAATCATTAGCCTAGATTTCTTCAACCATAGACCAAAGAAATCCACCAACCACCTCCTGTATCTCATTTGTTAATCTGATACTGGCTTTCAAGCAAGTTCCTCAGTCACAACAGGCACATTTTGCTACCTTTGGCAATAGCACAGCGAATATTTTCCTCCACTTCTTCTGAATCTTTAATTTAGCTTGATTTTATGTCATGTATGGACATCAAAAGTCCTCCCAAAATGTTCAACCAAAGATGCTTGTGTAGTTGCTCAGTCATCCAGGTCATGCTAGTGTAATACTACAGTCATATTAGGGGAAATAATCATCCGAGATCGTGGCATGAATAAAAGCATTGCGACTGAGTCTCGTTGCCTTAATTGCTTCAAAGATGATGCAAGTCGTACCGACATTCTTTGGAGAAAGGTTGCCTCCCGACACACGGGCAACCATCAAAAGTGGTCACTCAGAGGAGGGCGCTGAACTTTCAGTCTCCTTAATCTCCAACAGCCAAAAAAAAACAAAACAAAACAACAAATCAATCGGGTCAATGCAGGTCAACCATTGCTAGTTGCAAGGAGGTTTTTACTCTAGTGTGATAGAGCCATCAAGTACTTGAGTTGAAGGCAACTGGACTTATTTTTAGGTTCATGAAGACATTTCACCTCTCATCATGCAGACTTGAGCTCCCATCCAAAGTGTTTCAGCCTCCCCAACACCTTTATCCATGTGACCTTAACAAGTCACATGATGGCAGGGGTTGAACACCTGGGACTCCCCATTAGCCTTTAAAACTGAAGAATTCTCTCAACCTAAAAAGAACCTAAAAGAAGCCTTTAACTCCTGCACTTACGTCTAATTTAAGAGTTAGCTGAAGAAAAAGTGTGAAATATTCACTGGTTCTAAATTGTTAAACAAGACAGCTCAGTTTTATGTATTTTTTTTTTTTACAAGTCACTCACCCCTCTTCCAATATGGATGGGGACATTGACATCCAGCAGTAAGAGAGCACTCCCACCAGAATAGAAATATTTCCTTGTAGTATAGGTGACCACTAGAACAACTTTGTGTTGATTGGCTGTAAGCCTGGACTCTGAGGGGCCGAATGTCATGGGTTCGGGTCTGTACTGAGCTGTGTTGTGGAAAATATAAGAACAAGCATTTTGGAGCTTGACTCACAGAGAGAACAGACTTTTCTTTAAAACAAAACTCCCGCAGTACCCTTTTAACTTTAATTGCTTCAGTACCTTAACCTTAATTAGGTTGTTTATCTAAACCTTTTCATATAAAGAACAAGTGGAAATGTAATGTCATTTGCAGCGGCGAGAGCATTCAAATCCATAAGCCTAATTGTTGAGTTAAAGTTCTGGGTAGAGTCTTTCTTGTCTTTAAGAAATGATGCAGAACGATTGTGCTTTAAAATTCACAAGGCAACACACATTTTACTACACCAGCACCGGTTGTGATGTTAGCTGTACAGATTGTTGTACTTAGCAGCTGTAAAATCCATAAACACTAAAATCTTAATGTCATAGTAAAACTGAGCTGCAGTCAGCACATACTCACTCACACCTCTCCTTATCTTTATCTCCTTCCAGTCTTCTCTCCTGCTGCCTCCTGCTTCCTTCCTCTCCTGATCTAAGCGGTCACGTCAGCTATCAATTAAACAGACAGCCGATGGAGACGTTATCTATGGAGTTTTGGCAGAAAAGAGCGGATTGCCCTAATGAATTATATATGCATTATTGATAAGCTCTGCTTTTTGCCCATCTTCTGTAAATATATATTTATATAACGTGTCACTTTGTCTAATCGTCACCGGCTGGCCGTGTGTCCTCCAAGTTTCTGGCAAGGAGGACAGCCCAGGAGTGGAGCCAAGTGTGTTTATAAGCAGGTTTGCAGCTGGGATTATTAGGAAGGGACTGTGGCTGCATGCAGACAAAATTCCATTTTTTTCTCAATCAAAAGTTTCTTGAATACACAATCTCAAAAGTTTGGGGTTCTTTTCAAATCTTTGTTTTTGAAAGATAAGCACTTTTTTTTTTTTAATCTAATGTTTGAATTTGAATAATTGGAAATCCTGATCATAATCATCTTTGATTTTTAAGGGCATATGCACCTGGGTGTACAGGGGCTCGTTTTCAGCAACCGTCACTTTGATGTGGCAAACGGCATCACCTACAGCACATCATCTAACGTCTAACCGCTCATATTAGCTCAGCTGAAGTCTGATGTTAAGCAATAAATTTGGCTCTTTGGGTGTCTGGCCTTTGTGCATTTAATTATAGTCTTTCAGTTGCCAAAAAAAAAGATTGCCTACACCGTGGATTTAATTGCCCAAAGCCTGCGGAATCAATACTGCGGCACGCAATCTCTCCACAAGGCAACAAAAACAGTTTTTTTTTGCTGAAACAGAAAGAAAAAAGGAACACATTCATGGACAACTGAGAAAGAAGACAAATTCATCAGAGTCTCTAGCCAGAGAAATACTCTCAGGTCCTCAGCTGGAAGCCTTATTCAGTGGTACTAAAAGAACCAGTGTGACACTGAATGAAGGGAGCAGTGCGTACTCTTTGAAAACTTCAGTGTTTTGGTGAGTTGTCACATGAAATAGACACTGTTGGGGTCTTAAGTTCTTACATGCTCATTACATTACTTTCACATTACTCCGTACTCCATGGCCAGAAATGCACTGTCACTTACTTATGCTCCTTATGCTACAGTCCCACACACGTTACTTCACACCCAAAAACTGGGAGTAGCCTTGGGGGGGCATGTAGAAATTCTATTAAAAATCATTCATTTCAAAGTGACCTCAAACATTTGAGCAGTAGTGTAAATATTTTAATCAGACAAGATAGAATGACATGTATACGTGTATGATTGATTGAATAACTGATTTTGCCTGCTAAGAACACCCTCCATCTCCTTTTGGGACTTACTGAGCAGCTCCACCGCTCAGCAAATGTCATTCATAATTAAACCATACAAAAAAGATGGTGTACAGCTACAGGAGTTCAGGCGGCAGCCCAGAAGGCCAGATCTTGACTCCTTTTCAGCTATGAGGATTGATTAGATCAATCAAGCCCTGCCTTGACACACACACACACACACACACACACACACACACACACACACACACACACACACACACACACACACACACACACACACACACACACACACACACACACACACATTTCAATGCTGCTGCTGGGTGAATAATTTAAATGCTAACTTTGACAGCTTTCATTCAGTCATCTTAAAGGGAGTGGCCCAGCAGGGCAAGATCAGTGTTTAATTTTTGTGTCATTCAAAGCCTTCATTTCTGACCACAGTCATGTAAGGACAGAAGAGTACTGAGGTAAAGAAGGTATGTGTACTGCACAAGCTGAAGATGCTAAATGTACATATGGTCCTCTGCCTCTCAGATGTCCACATGGAAACACAGGTACGTCTTCATCTACAGTGAGAGCTTATGTAAATAGATTCAATGGCTTTGGGTGCACTTGCAAAGCTCGCCAGGAATACATTATTCATAACACATTACAAGGCTACAAACACAAACAATTAGAATATACTTTTTTACAAAGAAAATGAATTACAGATTTAGTTCAAAGGTTCGATCTTTGGCCTCTGTATAAGTGTACAAATATATAAGCTACAACGATATAAACAGGCTGCATCTGTGGCAATTTTAATTCTAAGTTATAGAAAGTTGAGAATAAGTTAAGGGCACGGCCACATTGATTGGTATCCCGGCACAAGCAGCTGGAACCCACTGGCATCTGCCAGGCCTGATCCACTGCTTTAAATCACTAAACTAGGCCTCTTCACTGGGTAGGCTGTTGGTGCCTTCGGAGCATTTTAATGGATTACCTAATAAATATTTTTGCTTGGTGTGTGGCGCAGACCATCCCAGATGTTTGTGCTTCGGTTTTAGTGAGTGAAATCCATTCACTCCACTCCATTACTTAGCACTAATTGGCCAATGCACGTGCCACTGTGTCTTGCACCTTACTAGCTTGCTACCAAGTTTGCTAGCATTAGCTAGTGTATTAGCACAACACCCTTTAACTGCGTTAAAGACACCCTAAACCAGGGGTTTTCAAAGTATGAAAGGGTGAGCCCCCCCCCAAGGAGCACAATGCCTGCTGCGCCCCCCCCCCCCCCCCCCCCCCCAATAATCAACACACAAACAAATGCCACTACAAAACACCTTCTAATTGCTTTTATTTTAGAACCATCTTATCTTTTAAAATGACACTTTATCTGAATGAAATTTAACGCATGAACATTTTAAAACATTTCCTCCCATTTTAATTATTTTATCAGGGCCTTTGTATGGCAAATACGCCCTTTTTTCATTTTTCTAATGATAAGAACAACCCCAAACTCATCACAAAATCCAAACTTTAAGTAGTCGTGGTCATACTTCCTCTTTTTTCTACTGACGCCAGAGCTTGTCTCCCCTGCCTTTTTCTTTACTAAAAATTTGTCCATTCTTTCTGTCACATCAGTAGACAGCAAGCAGATAGCTTCTTTTCCTGGTTTATTTTTTCCCTCGCACCGCGCCTCCCCTAAAGTGCTCTGGCGCCCCCTAGGGGAGGCGCGCCTCACACTTTGAAAACCGCCGCCCTAAACAAAAACTTTTCTATTGGTAGCAATCTTCTCAAATATTTACTTGCTTACCATGGTTATGCAACCTTAGTAAACATGATTATGTATCCAAAGACAGTGATGATATCACAACTCTGATTGAACTCTATGGGACTGCAGGGCACATTGAAGGATTATAAAATTTAAGAAAAGCTTGTTATAATATGAAGCTTACAAGTCCTGCGTAATTGTCAGGATGTGATGATTGGGAATGACAATGGGCTGTTCCCCAAGGTCCCTCGACTTCCTGCTTGCTATATTGTCACCGGTCAAGTGGATCCTTCACGACAGGCCGAAATGACCCACAGAATACCTGGAAACATGCTGATGCTTCCAAAAGTCATTCTGCCGCTGACCTGAATCTTAATTTTTGGCATTGTGCTAAAAAAGTTAATAAACAAATAAAAGTGTTTTCAAAATTGGTTACACAGTTGGCACTAATTGGATTCATTTACCAGTTGTCAAATTGCAATAACTGTCTTGTGTAGTGGTGACATGTATGCTTGTGTATTTGCATTTGAGCACGTGTGTGACACTGGTTGTTGGTGAGAATGCTTTTCGTCATCTTCCAAAACCAAGTTACGCGGCTCTTTTTACTCCAACAACAGTCAGCCATGGTGAGAACGCTATTATTTACTGTTCACCAGCAATCCAAACTGAGACAAGATGAAATGTCACCCATAATGTGATTTTTGTTCTTTTTTGTTTTTTACTCTGATTGAAGCATCGTGCTGACAAGTCTGTCACTTACTGTTGCAATCAACAGCAGAGGTCTTTTTTTCTCAGCACTCTGATCTTAGTAATCAAGAATGGAGGAATCCCAGAGGTATCAGTTCCAATGACATTTCTTCCTGTACATCCGAATACCCAAAAGTTCCACGTTTGAACGGCTAAAAAGTACAGTAGGTCTGCTTTGAGGAGAAAGGAATAGCTGTAATTGCCATCATTTCCACATCGAAGCCTTTCATTTCCCCACGTGGCCCTAGAAATTGAACTTGACATTCTGAGACACATCAAGCCCCTTTTTAGACCCTCGGTTTCCATCTGCTGCCCTTTACTTTGTCTCTTTACCCCTGTCTGCCCATCTGTCATAATGTGTCCTTGTGCACAAAAAAAAAAAAAAGAAACATCAAAAATACCCTCCGCACTTCGTTGGCAAGGTTCTACAGAAAGCAGCAGCAATTACATTTTGAGCCTTGGGGCAAGGGGAGAGGGAAGGGAGGAGTGGTGGAAAGAGAAGTTGGAAGGGTGAGGATATCAGGTTGCGATTGGTCATGCCTTACCCTCCCAGCTGAGTCTCAAAGAGACAGAGAGATGAGTGGAAAAGGATTGCCCATTTTGTTTCTGGATAGAGGAATCAAGTCCTCCCAGAATGTGAAGCTTTGAACCCCTTTCACAAGTCACAGATAGACAAACAGACATGGATACACACACTGACACGCACACACACACACACACACAAGCAGTCTTGCTACTTTGGTCACTACACCCTGTGGGCCAAATGATGACTCAGTGCTTTAATCGTATTTGCAGGGGATTGATGCCCAGAGAGGAGTTTCCTCGCCACAGACTGAGACTTGGAGCAGGAAAAAGATATGGTTAGAGAGATAGTGACAGAAGCAGAGAAATAAAGAAAGGAAGTCCCTTGCCAGAAGAAAAAGAGGCAGCCATTAGAATCAGAGGTGAAGCTATTGAACCACAACGGCCGTTTCAATGCAAACTCATTATTGTTCTCGGCAGTGAGAAGAGACAACCTTATTATTCTCCTTTGCATAACAGGAACTCATAACAGGATATTGCTCCCAGCGTTTATGGAGTAGGGATAATGCTTAGGTGCTCCTTGTCCTCACCTTTGGCAGACACATTTCTCACATAATCCAATCATTTAACTATTCTTGAGCTTATTTTACTTGTTAGTACTTCTCATTCTGCTGTAAAGTGGGAGATGAGGAGTGGAAGCGAGAGGCAGTTGATAACTCGGTGTGTGTGTGTGTGTGGGGGGGGGGGGATTTGGAGGTGAGGATTCTTGGTGCAGGTTAAATTTAAGAAGTGAAAAATATAAAACATTCACCTGAGTTTGTGCATTGCCATATTTCATGTTTTAAAGTTTGTATCTAATTTGACGATGAGGAACAAATTCAACAGCCGTGCTATCATTAAAAAGAACAAAGGCCTGCATACACTAGGATTCAGTGCAGTTTAATTTGCAACAACATTCCTATCTAATTATAGCTTCCAAGCTCCATTATGCATAGTACTTTTTCTGATGCAATCAGCTTGATTTACATTAGTAACTATAAAATGAGAAAATACAAACTAAACCAAGAGCAGTCTGAGACTGCATATCTTTGCAAAGCCTCAAGGATCATGACAATGTTGCCCCCCCCCATATGAATATAATATGTATTTGTGAAGGTATAACATGAAATGTCCAACATGAAAGAATCTTTCCAAAAATGCCTGGATTCAGATCCAGAAGTTAGCCATGCGCTGGATTGGGAATCTGTACAGGGTGTACATCGCCCTTTGACAGCTAGGATAGGCTCCAGATCGACCCTGAATTGGATAAGTAGAAGAGGATGGATGGATGGATGATCCAAAAGACCTCAAATGTTAAGCTCTCTTAAGTCCTCTCTAAATTTTGCAAACATGTTCCAAACTTTTGAGTAGTTCACCTTTAAAAATAGCCAGACCTTCCCAAACACATAATCTCCCTGAAGAAATCCTGAACTATGAAACCTTCAAAGAGAGCTCATTATTTTTAGCTTTGAATGTTATTTCACCAGCTGGTTCAGAAATTTGAAATTCTTCCTGGGAAACATGGACACCGTATCCTCTGGACTAAAGGGGAGAGGGATCATCCAGGTTGTTATCGGCATTCAAGTAAAAGGCCTGCATCTCTGATGGTTTGGAGATGCATTCATTCATATGGAACTGGCAGCTTGCACATCTGGAAAGGTGCCATCAATGCTGAAAGGGGTTTATAGGTTTTAGAGCAGCATGTGCTCCATCCACACATCTTTTTCAGGGAAACCTTGCATATTTCAGTAAGATGATATTACAGCATGGCTTCGTAGTAGATGAGTCCAGGTGGGTTTTTTTTATATACATCTTACACGGTGTCCTGACATCTTCAAAGTTGGGTGTGTACTTGGACCCAACTCGTGATGCATGAGCATCAAGGCCTTCAAACTGAGACGTTGGCACCTTTGACAGGTTGGCCTTTCCTTAAAAGTGAAACTACATTCAGTGATTTTCATAAACCTACAACAGATTCCAATATCTGCTCGCACATTGCACATAAAGTACTTTGAGTTTCAAGAGTTGCCTCCAATTTGCTCCGCATCCAGCTTCCTCCTGCTTTTCATTTTCAGTATATTTCACATATCAGCTAAATGTTTGACTGTAACTATAACTGTCCTCACCACTAGACCATAGGTGTTGCCAAATCACAGCCAGCGAAGCAAGTTGACCAAGTTGTCTTTGCTTCTGCTTTTTTGTGCACTTGAATCTGCCCTTAATAAGACAACATCAGGCCCTACCTCAGTAAAAACCCTGTTTCATCCTGTGTTTGCACATCAGTGTTAGAACCTTTGGCTGATATCAGAAGGAAAGATCCCCACAAAGTTCCTCGTCCTCACTGGACAAAAAAGTACAAACACCGGCTCTGCCTGAATGCTTCTGGGCAACGACGTTCTTGAAGATTACAGTAATGATGCTGGGAGAGCTCCCCGACACAGCTTGTCTTTTGTATTAGTATTATAAAAATGTTTAAAGGCTATTAATATGTTTAATGCTGAGGAGCAGCTGGTTGCATGTAACTGTTATGCAACAGAATTACAAAAACACAGTAAGTCTGCACTTTTTGCCCTGCAAGACTACCTTTTTTTTTTTTTTTTTGGCATTTTTACAGACAGTTTGGGTCAGCAAAGTTGGGACAGTTTTGACAGCAACAACACACAAGGTTAGGATGGCTTACAAGAAGCTGTCTCGACTACCACATACTCTCCGTTCATTTGGAGGTGTGAGCTCACATTTTCAGTGTTGTCTTCACATTTGCGCCACCTCTTGTCTGCCAGTCTAATCAATGTGCTGAGTATGCCATTCCAACCAGGGCTCTAACATTACTGTACAGAGTGATGCTTGTTAAGCACCAGGAAAAATGCTGGGACCCATCATGCTGCATAAGTGCTTAAGGTGTATACTGGCTCCACGTTTATGTTTTGTCTCATTTCTTAACATTAATTTCTAACTAGGTAATGTATTAGAAAAGGAAAAAGTCATCAAATATGTGACATCACTTTAAATTTGTGTTAGGGTTCACCCTTTCCCAACCCCCTATCTAACACTGATAACATTATCAGTTTTGATGTGGCGCGCACCGTATGAGTCGCACCTTCTCCTCATTATTCTTGCCTGAAAGATCGCTCGGCCCATGAAAATATCCATCATGTTCAGCGTTAACAACAAAGAGGAATTTACCTCATTGGTTTGCAACAGAGTGGACTTCAGTACTGAGCAGCACATTAAGGTCAAAACACTCGGAGCCCGTGGTGTTGAATTGGAAAACACTTTAAAGTACACTGTAGCTACATGATGCCCCAGAGCAAGCTACTGTCAGACTCAATAATGCTTTTGTTGTTGCTTTTTCCATCATGACACAGAGGTGGTGATCACATAAAGGTGTACTACTGTCATGCGTAAAAGAGAAGCTTCTTTAATTTCTTATTGAAATCATAATTATCAAATGATGTGTCCACCGAGGGAGGGTGGGGAATATAATACGAGTTAATCAGAGATGTCTGCGGTTGTGGACACAGCATAACAATGAAGGCCAAACATGAAGACTGTTTTGTTAAATTCTGCCTGTTTTCCATGTGGCCAGAAAGCTTCAGCACAATAGTGCTGCTACAGGACCACAAGAGGTCCCCCAGATAACGCAGCGGGTTATTTGTTTATGGCCGCAAGTTTCAGCAAGAGCGGTCCAAGACTTTGTACCTCTACCGACAATAAAATATTTGGCAAAGAAAAAAGAACAAAAGCATAAAAACAGGTATGTCAGGTTCACTTTTAGGGGTTTATTAGTTTTACAGATTTCTTTTATATTATCTGTTTACATTGTAAAATGTACACTATGCTTTGCTTTCCATGTGAAAGAGCCCCTTTTTGAGACAGAGGAGACCTCAGGGGTCTCGTGTAACCCAGCCTGAGGGGTTCCACGCTACTGTACTCCCAGTGCCGGTGTCAGGAAGGGTATCCAGTGTAGCATCTTTGGCAAATCAACATGCAGATCCGTCTGCTGTGGCAACTAGGGTTTAATATTTTTCCCGAAAATGACATGAATCAAATCCCGGGAAACATTTCCCGGGAATCCCGGGAAAAAGTTTATTTATTTTTTTATTTTAATTAGGCCTTCTGTAGCCTGGGTCGGCCTTAACCTATTGTGATATTGTAGAGGTAGCTTTCCAGCTATGTCCTGTTATGCCCAGTAGGGGGCAACGTCGGCTTGATTAACGCAATAAAACCTACATCTCGACATTGGAGTGCTCGAGCTATGCGGTGTTGTATCGTTCCTCAACACTCCCTTAACAAATATAATTCGAATATTCCTCCATTGTACATGGAATTATACCAAGATATTTTACAATTGCTGGTGCAAAACAATACGGTTCATCTCCACAGCATTGATAAAGGCTCAGCCACGCTGTCATGGCGACATCTGTTGCGCTATATCTCCACCAGTGGAACGCTGTAATAGTCATTGAAAAGTTAACTACCGTACTTCACTATAATATGGCATAACACAGGGCCTTGAGTAATGCACTATGACTTGGTCATTGCCATTCTGGCAACAGCAAATTTATAACACCGTGTCTGAGGGTTAAAGTAGGTTTGCTGTGAATCGTCTTTTGAAAAACTGGCCAATCCTTATAGCCTAAAAAATATACATTTTACTCAACTCCATTTTAAAAGCTAAATATGTTAAAGTATCTATTTCATGATACTTTCTTCACACATTAGGCCCGTATCCTAATTCATGATTGTTAGTAAGCGGCTGCAAACGAGGAAAAGAAACACTCGAAGTTAAACAGATATTTCTTTATTGTTCAGGGCAGGCATATTTTATAGGCTATATAATGCAATATAACAATATATAATAATATAGAATTATATAATACAAAATACCTTAGGGTAAACACATTGCCTACGATTTCAACAAATTAAAGAGGAAAAAAGCACAACTGTGTAATACCTCTATTAAAACGCTTGAGATGAAGGCTGAAGCCTTAAACGGAGGCTGAACGTGCCTGAAATGAAGAGTAATGCTTTTCGCATTAAACGAACCCTTCTCTCAATATTTCCTTAAATTTAACATTCTGAAGCTTTCTTTTCTTTCTGAAAGTCAAATCGACGCGCGCGACTTTTTTCCCGGTTTCCCGTCTAACGTTTCCCGGGAAACGGGAAATGGTTCTGATCGCATTTCCCGGGAATCCCGGATCCCGGGATTAAACCCTAGTGGCAACCCCTTGGGAAATAAGGGGGAAGTTGCAAGTACCTTCTGCTTATTGTAAAAGTAGAACAGTGAAAGTTTTTCCGCCTCTTCTTCCACTCAACCTGCGGCTTCTCTCTCACACACCCTCAACACTGCTCTGCCCCAGTCTGTAGCCCGCCTCGGGCCTAAAACCCGCCTGATTCAGCTGTTCTGCTCTGGATTTCACCCTTTACTTGCCTGGATTAGTTCTCCACATTCTGCAGAGCTCCCCTGCTGTTGTGCACAGCCAGCAACCCACCAGCTTCTCCACGCGCCTGTGATCCACTCTGCCCTGCAACAATTAGTCATCTTCTATCTAACTACAGTCCCCCATATGTTTATCTATCAATCTCATCCAGCAAGCTCTACTGTAGCGCATGATATGAGAGTCTTCACATCAAAATGTGCGTAAACAATACCCATTGCTAGGCAACCAGGTATCCCGTTTTGCATCGATTTTTTTTTTTTTTTAATGGAGTCAAAATGACCCTGTTAGCAGCTCTAAGTCCTCCAAAATGATGAATGAACCCATTTTAGGAGAGATCCTGTAAAATGAGATGCTAGAGTTGTATTTTAGTTCCCTGATTTTAAAATGCAAAAGGAGGCAAAAAGACTCCTTTAGTGGTTCTAGTGATGAGATGATAATCTCCCAATTTTATGACAGTAAAATACAAAATGTCTAATGTTGCACCATTTTTTTAATGACATTTTTTTTTTTTTAATTTGTATTTATTTATTTATTCTTTATTTATTCTTCTGTTTGTTTGTTTGTTTGGTTGGTTGGTTTTTTTGTCTGTTTTCTCTGAGTTGGGGCAGCTCTTATCTCTTGAATATCTTGAATTTGTTAATCCTTCCATAACTCTATGAGGAATCTTACTAACGGACAGAAAAACCAAATTAATCACATCACTTTCACTTTGCTTTGTGAGAAATCAGTGCACGAGCCTTTGCTGTGAGTCACTCAGTTACACAGAGATATACTATAGGGAATTATTAGGGGGATTATTAAATCAGGTTTGTCAGTGTCACTCGTTAGCTTCCATCTGCTGTCAGCAGCATGAAAGAATGTTCTCGCACTCACATCTCAATTAGTATTTATTATGTCGTTCCCTGTGATTCAAGCTGCAGTCCACTGTTTACCTTTAAATACATCCCTGGAATACAAGAGCTTATCTTACATGCTTTCATGCCTTTTTTCCTTCTTTATTAATGTTTACAACAGGCAAACCTGAGCAGCCTGGTAGCTGATGGAAATTTTAAATAGACAAGACAACAGCCTACTTGAGAACAGAAGAAATGAATGGGGGGGGGGGGGGGGGGGGGTAAATAAACAGCACTGCAGAGCTTTACAGTGTCCTGCTTCTGTAAGATATAGTCTGCTTTCATTAGATGCACAGATGTGTATGAGAAGTAGTGAGCGGAGAAATTTAAGGCATAATGTTTTGTCAAAGAAAGATTAGTCGCGGCGTTTGAAGAGCTAGGCTCTTTTTCATTTCACTGCTTCAGCGATCTGAAACAACTCTAAGAAGGTTGACTTCTAAAGAACGACTTTGGACTGTGTCTGTATCTGCAGCTCCATATGATAGGCTGCTAAACCCGAGGTCGTGTTTAATCTCATATTTTTCACAAAGCTAATGGGAAACTAAAGCATACACAGCTCCAGCACAAGCTATTGACTAAGTGTTTGCCATGCAAGGAAAATGAATGTGGAGAGTTTATCTGTATTTTTCTGCTTCTGCACACGTCTCCAGTTGAACTGGCCTGAGCCACTGCCATTAATACTGTTGGAGTGTTCACCCAAGTTATAAAGCTGTCTGAAGGTCCCTCTGTCAGTCCCAGGACTCGCTGCTGCAAGTGCTTTATTCCAAAGTCCAAATATGTAGGTTTTTTTAACAGAACCCTGTGATTTTTTTTTTTTTTTAAATCACCTATGTATTTATTGGTTTACTTTGCAGGAGTTTGCCACAATAGCATCTCTGTTTATGGAACAAGGGAGAGCATTAAACCTTCTGAATACTCTTGAAAAAATAATCAACCGAGCTGTGCAATAAAAACAACAAAGGCAAGCGTAATGAGCACAAGGCTTTCGCAGCAACATTATCAGCCAATGCCGAGAGATGAGGGCCCTCGCACAATTACAAGTCCCGCACTTATCTTGTCGAAGCAGATCCTGCAGGGGAAAAGAGAAGCTTGTGTGTGTGTGCGTGTGTGTGGGGGGAGAGACGTGGAGTGCACAGCCAGGCCTTAAAAAATAATGCTCAATAAACAAAGAATCACTGATGGTCCAAGAGTGTATAGAATTTCACAAACTAAGCAGGACTCTATATTATTTCTTCTTTTTTTTGCAGATTCCTATCATGTCACATGGCTGTGTCATTATCACAGACCAAAGCATGATGTAGACCTTGTTAACCAATGTAAAGTGCTAAAATGTCATGTAACTATGATGGATTGGGTCATACGGCATTTATTATAGCTGCAGCATCTGTGTTAAAGGGTAAAGCCTCACTGAATCACACAGAAAGCTGCTGCTGCCTGATTATGCAATTGTGGGCCATGGCTGTGGGATATGATATGTCCTGTTACATATGATATATGTTTATAGGCTGATTTTTACCCTATAAAATCACTGCTTGCTAAAGCAACTGCAGGGTTTTAAAGGTTCCCTGTATTTGATTTCTTTGAATGCATGTTTGCATTTCTCATGTTGTGCATCTGTAATTCTCATAAATGGAGATACTTTCTATGTCAAAAAAACATTTGCATACACAAGTTTTGGAAGCCTTTAAAAAAAAAAAAAAGGAAAAAAGTAGCTAAAGGAAAGCCCCCTTTTCCACTCCCAGATAATTGGCATGAACATCATGGGCAGACCAACTTCATGCTTTTATTGCAGTAACAGGGGATTTTAATAACACCGTTCTCACCTCCCACATGACTGGGTTTGCACAGTATGTGGACTGTCCCACGAGGGAAAATAAGACACTGGATCTGTTTTATGCTAATGTGAAGGATGTGTACAGTGCCTCTGCTTTACCACCGCTTGGCAGATCACATCACAGTCTGGTTTTTCTTCAGCCCACATACAAACCCTGTGTAATGAGGTTTCCTGTTACCACCCACTTATTCAGGAAATGGTCTCCGGAGGCCAGCGAGTTTCTCGAGGACTGTTTCGAGAGCACAGACTGGACTGCTGGAGCCACAGGATAACAACATAAATGTGGACATCTGCAGCAAGGTGGACAGCATCATGGATCACATCAGCTTCTGTAGGGACTTTGTGAGTCCTGTAAGGACTGTTTGCAGTCCGAGGGAACATTAAAGAGCTCCTTAACCAGAAAAGGCAGAGAAGCTCAAGTGTGTGCAGTGGGAACAGGAAAGAAGTCTGTTGCAGGTAAAGGCGGATTATGAAAAAAAAAAGTGGAGAGTAATCTGTAGCAGAATAACACCAGAGAGGTGTGGTGGGAATGACCAACATCACTGGCTAAAAGAGCAGTCAGGTCATGGCCAATGAATTCAACCTGTTTATAACAGCTTTGATGGGATGGGGAATGCCTGCCCTGCTGTGACATCTGCCCTTCCTCCCAGCCGCAACTGCAACACCCGCCACATCTGGTCTTCTCCCTCCATCCTTCTCAACTGATCAGGTGATGGCGAAGCGCAGCAGACTGCATACAGGCAAAGCAGCAGGCCCAGATATGCCAGACTCCTGAAGGATTGTGCAGTCCAGCTAGCTGAACCCCTTCAGTGGTTCTTTAACTTGAGTCTACAACAAGGCAAAGTCCCGGTGCAGTTATCACTCGGTGGCCTTAATGTCCCACATCCCGAAGACCCGGGAACATCCGGTCCTCTGCCTCATGAGACCAGAGGTTACTCATGTACTGGACCCCCTCCAGTTTGCCAATCAGGAGCACATCAGAGTGAAGGATGCGGTCCTTTACATGCTTCAAAGGACCTACACATACTTGGAGGAGCCAGGATGCAATATGAGAATCTTATTTTTTGATTTCTCAAGTGAATTCAATGCAATCCAGCCCATCATACTGAAAGATGCTGTACATTGGAGGGGATGGGTGCAGCTGCCTCCCTGACATCATATGGGTAATAGGCTACCTGACATAAACACCTCAATTTGTCATGCTGGGGAGCTGTGTCTCTGGGATGGTGAGGTGCAGTACAGGGCCCCCACGAGGGACCATTATAGCCCCATTCCTGTTCACACTCTATACGGCGAATTTACATGCAAAAATATTCTGATTAATACTGCTATTGTGGCATGTATCAGAAGTGGACAGGAGCAGGAACACAGAGACGTTGTGGAGGCCTTCAGGGACTGGAGCAGCAGGAGTTACCTCACACCATATGAAACCAAGGAGATGGTGGTTTTCCAGTCATTCACATCTGCCAGTCTCCATACAGGGCAGAGCACTAATGTGGTGCACTCTTATAAATATCTGGGGGTCCTTTTAGATGACAAGCTGGATTGGTCCCTGAACACTGATGCTCTCTACCAGAGGGTGCAGAGCCGCCTCTTCTTCCTGCAGAGGCTGAGGTCCTTTGGCGTGTGTGATGAGATACTGCATGTATTTTATCACGCCGTGGTAGCCAGTGCTCTCCTTTATGCTGCTGTGTTTTTGGGGTGCAGTCCTGACAGACAAAAACAATAAGCAGGTGGTGAAAAGGCCAGGTCAGTGCTTGGCAGGAGGCTGGACTCACATAAGACTGTGGTAGAGAGGGGCACATTGAACAAATGTAAAGCTGTAATGGACAACGGCAGACACCCTCTTTGCAGCCTTTTGGCTGGGCAGAGGAGCAGCAGTGGCAGACGGTTCCTCTCAAGCAGAATTTATGGTTCAGCAGGGGTAGCATATTCGCAGTCCACTAGCAGTCCAGGGATAGCCCATCTACATGCAGAGAGCTCTGTTGTCAGATGGAGGCAGTGTACAAAGTATGTGGTACAACCACTCTGTGGAGCACTTTTTTGTGCTGTTGATTATCTATCTTATCTAGCTATCTTATCTATCTATCTCATTAGTGATGATGCTGTAAGAAAGAGGGCTGCACCACTAAAGCAAAAAAAAGCAGGAGAACATCTGACTGAAGAAATTGAAATAATAGTGTCCAAGGAGAAAGCCAGAAAAGGGGCAGCTTTCTACAGTGTTTCCATTAAAAATAAATAAATAAATCCATGAGCTGAAAAAACCCGCTGGTACGATGTTAAAACATCAAACGTTAACATCAAAGTTAAAATAAAAAAAGCCTCACAGATCATTAGAATAAGAAGAAAAACAAGTGGAGGATGTGATCTGTTAGTCCGACATGAGAAACAATAAAAGAAGCAATTAAAACATCCAGATTCAGGGATAGTCCCAAGAAATGAGACTGTAAGTGGCGACTCTCAGCAATGATGGCAGTATTTTTCAATGAAAGATAATGCTTGTTGGAATATGTTGAAAGGTCAAAGTTTACAGCTTTCATTTAAAACAGTTTTCTTTGCCTGCAGTTTCACTTAATTTATTTATTATTTATTTGTCTTGTTTTTTTTTTTGGCTCATAGTGTTTTGGGAAACTGTAAATGATGACCAACAGGAAATAGCAATAATTATCATAATTATTATCATTCTCAGCCTCTGACAGCTGGGATAGGCTCCAGCACCACCACCACCAAATGATGTGTAAATTTAGTTATGAGAGAAGCTTCAGGTGCACATCGCAATTCCATGTTGCTTTCTAAAGCAAGTGCATCCTTTGCCATGCCAAAGTATGAGGGGTTTCCTTCCAAACAAAGTTTGCCGTGATTAATTTCACTGTTTGACGCATTCAACCAGAGAGAGTCAGTTAGTGGAAAGAGTTTTTTTGGAGGAGAAACCTGCATTTTCATCCATGGCAGTGGGCAGAAGAGCACACATTGATGATGAACAATGCTGGGGTTCATTTGTTGGTGAATCAATCACGTTCTACCTCGACCTTATTTTCTCACCTTCCCTGTCACTCTGTTTTGAGCAGTACAGCATTAAATAACAGGTAAATAGTCATCGCTTAGATTTGAATGGAAACAAGGTAAGTAAATAAAACTATTCATCAAAGTCGGTTTCTCAGCTCATCTTTTGTTTGACTGCACAGACCCTTCTGCGACTGAATGGTTTTCATTGTCCCTCATGTCCTCTAAGTGCTTAAGTTACATTTAACTTTAAACTTTGTTCTTTTTGCATGTTTTTTCTCCTTTTTTCAAAAGTAACATCTTGTCATAGTCAATTAGGATTATCCAAAAGCAAGTCCGAAGCTAAGGGTTGTTCTAGCCCCTAGTTCCAGTCCGACAGCCCATCAATCAGTCACCGTCATCGAGCTCATTGAGGTGGACTGAAACAGCGAAGTGTGTGACAGGTTACAAACACACTACGAAGGTCACTGGCCACTTTAAAAGTCTGGATGAGGTGAAGTGTGAATGTTCATGTGGCTGGTTGTTGCTCTGTGTTCGGTAAGGTTCAGTTGGGTATGTCTGTGAGACTCTTTTTTTTTCAGCATTCTTATAGCTTCAGGGTTAAATCTGCTCCAGTGTTGAAATGCTGCAGTGCCATTTGCGAGACAGCAAGGGACTAAACGCTTTTTCGTTTGGGAGGGTTAGATTGCTGGTGTTGCTTTAAGCCTTTCTTCCACACTGCTTCTTGTAAATATTCTACACAGGTGGGAATTAGCAAGAGTAATGTAGTGGGCCACATCTTTTGCAAAGCAGTGGAATCAGAGGCTCAAGCACTACCCACACAAGGCTGCAGTGCAGCAAATAAGAGATTTTTCAGTCGTTTCTATAAATGATTAGTTTAGGTATGCCAAGTTGGCGTACCTAAACTAATGCTTTATTTAAAATCTTTAGGTAAACCATTAGACATACGCCACTAATACGCCAATAATCCAGGTAGATCAGCTGATCTAAGTGTGGAGCTCCAATCTCTATACCCCAAACCCTCATTTCTATTATAGTGGTCCTGACTAAACAGGACCCCTGGGTCTTCTTAGGTCGTTGTTTTTCAAGGCATTTATTCAAGCCATATTTATTATTTACAACCTCATTGACTAGTTCAAATGCGTGATGACTTTCAGCATCCAGCTGCCAACTTTTAGCTCTTGTCTTCTCAAGAGTGACTGATTATTGTCTGCACAACACACCTCACCTTGTCGCAAACGCCCTGCAGGCTTTGTCATTATGCTTTGTAAATGACGCCAAAGAGATGCAAACTTCGAGCCACGCTAGTCCTAACTATTGCATACATCTTGTCACACCACTTCTCAAAATGAAAATACTCTCTCCTCAGGACAATGGTAAAAAAGCCAGTGCATTTAGATACAAATACCAAACAATTATTTCCCCAGAGTGACCTCCTACAATAATTGATTTTGTAATTGGCACCCCGTGTTGATCCTGGCTTCTGGCTAGTTTTCATTTAGTATCATTCGCACCATCCAATCCCTAAAAAAATGTATTTAATCAGAAGCGCTCTGGTACTCTATCAAAGGCTTCGGTAATCAAATGGAGCTTCTCCTGGATTTGTAACATAATATGTTAATGCAGCTTTTTTTTTTTCCAGTATCTTACTATATTTTCTTGAAGCTCTCTGTAGCTTAGAGATGTACACTTTAATCTATCACCAGTAGTTTGGTCTTACTCTTTTGTAAGTGAAAAAAGAAAAGAAAAAGACTGTTGTGTGCCTCGTCAGAAAGAACTTGTTTTGAAGTTGTCATAAGCCTTTTTTTGGTGGTGGTGGTGGGGGGGCACTGCTCTATAGCCAACTAGTTGGTATGGATTGAGAAATTCTTCTGTGCAACATCACAGTCAAGAGATCAGTTTAGATGAGAGGCACTTTCAAAAGAAGAAACGCTATTGTGGAAGATTCGATCACTGATCATCACGGAATACCTGCTGGCTGCCATTAGACATTACAGTACAGTCTTATAACTTTTAGTTGCACTTTTCTGTTTGTAGCTTCAAACAGTCGGGTGCATTGTCACAGTTGATATAATATTGAACCATACCGCTAGAGAAAGATGAATGCAATACAAATACAAAAAAATTTCTTCTTGTGGTGATTTTTTTTTTCTTTTAACATCTCACTGGCGTGTTTACTGTCAAAGAGATGTTGGGTAAGGACATCACTGCTGTGCTCTTGGTGCATGCACACTGACACTTTTAATGCTGCTGCCAGAGAGGAAATATGGTAGATGACCTAAGAGAGGGGCTTACTACTGATGGTCACAATGAGAAGGCTCATTGTCAAAGCCATTATACAAGCCTGTGAAAAAATACACACACAAATCAACCTCTGCCAGTATGCCAAGGTTCTTGACTCCAAAGCGAGCCTTTGGGGAGATTTTCCCCCCTTTTCATCAGCTTTTCTCTTCTTCTTCCAACCAGTTAAAAGATTGGGATTTGATATGCTGTCACTCATCTCCTGCCTGTTTTTCAGATGACAGGCGGGTTCACGAGCTGCTGTAGAGTTGATGCAAACCGAGCAGGGAGGAAATTTCAAGGCTTCCAGAGAGTCCCCACTGAGCAGAAAAGCAATCATTAGGAATTAGAAAAGGGAGGAGGAAGAGGTAAAGTAGTTCAGGGGAAAGGGGAATAAATTTAATGGCAAGTCAATAGGTATTGATTTTTATGTAAATTTCAACACAGCAGAATAGCGCCTCTTCGGTCATGGGCTATCAGGAGCCAAAATAAGGCTAAAAGGAGATGAGGGGATATTATTTACTATTTGCTGTGTCTAGTGTTCTTCACTCTTCTGCGTTTCTCTCTGCCCTGCTGCCTCTCTGGTCACTGACAGTTCTCATTCGCCGGCGCTCTTCCTTTCTCTGTCTCATTCTCGTTTTCTCTCATTCTCTCCCTCCCCTCTCAATCCCCTTTGTATTACTGCCAAGCAGTCAAATGGATGTTGGCATATTTTAAAGCCCTGTTGTCCAACTCTCTCTCATGCGCAGGCCAAGTCCGTGGCTCAGCAGAGTGCAACTTGGCAGCTGACGAGACAAGCACACTAAAGCAATTAGCGCAGCCACCAACAGTCGCTTGGAGAACTGAACGTTCGTTCTGCTCACGAGTCAAATAGAGTGTATTATTTATATCCAAAGGTCAGTACCCTTCCTGTTAGAGGATCTCAGATCTGTTATTGTGGGACGTTTACACTGCAGGCATGGAAAAAAAAAAGGGGGGGGGGTCTAAGCAAAATGATGTTAAAAAGGGCAGAGCTGTGACAATGCCACCACCCCGCACATGCAGACAAGCAAATTAGAGGTTGAAGCTGGGTGGTGCTTAGACATCAGGATTTTAAAACCCTTCTTGCTCTCTGTCACACACACATGCAGAGACACAAAGCACACTGGAAGGTATCCCCAAGCAGAGGGGTCGGTCAAAGCAGCGCGCTGTTAAAGGCGGTAGAGTATGACAACCTCAGAGGGGGTTGACCGCCC
Source organism: Archocentrus centrarchus (assembly GCF_007364275.1). Classification (NCBI taxonomy): domain Eukaryota; kingdom Metazoa; phylum Chordata; class Actinopteri; order Cichliformes; family Cichlidae; genus Archocentrus; species Archocentrus centrarchus. The sequence goes on along the minus strand of NC_044347.1, from coordinate 22,894,607 downwards.
TTGCTGTCAGAAAAGATGACCCTCATCTCACAGTCTTTGTTCTGAACAAGAGAGGAAGCAAAGCGGACAAAAATGACAGCGGAGCCTAAGAATAGTACGTGCTGCCGGGATACCTGTGAGTAGCCCAGCTGATGTGACGTGCTTGGCATGGATATGGCGTTTCTTTGAGGATTTGTCTTCAGATTTGCAGCGCGTCGTCAATAAATAGTTAACTGTCAATCTGAGATTGAGGGATGTAGCAGATAAAGAGTATAAATTGATGATCAAATTATTACAATAATAATGATCATGTTTCCCACGGTGTCCACGGTTTCATATGTTCCATGGTTACATCAAAGAAACGTTTGAGTTTCAGCTTAATTTAGAGCTTCGTGTGGAAGATCAGCACACACACACAAACACTACACTATGATTTTCAACGCAATATCCCAGCAATTTGTTATATAGTCCCAGAATTTGCTTTATTGATTCCTTTTTCATCCCCATGAGCAACAACTGCAGCACAGTCTGGTGGCAGTTAATGACATTTCATTCAGGCGTTTCATGAAATAGTCCAAAAATTGTATCCATCCATGTTTATAGATACAGATTATAGTGCTCCCAAATGATAAAGCAAGAAAATCTGAATTAGCAAGCAGAAAATTGTAGGGTTTGCTTCCCACAGAAAATTCATCTGTCGTTCTTATTAATGTCATAATTGGGATTTCTTAACCCTTTCATGAGTCAATTATGAGAACCTCAGTCAAGATTTTTTTTTTTTTCCTGAGTGTGTTTATTCTTCTTTCAGGCAAGAAAAAAAACAAACAAAAAAACAATGCAATTGAATTTTGTTTATGAACTGTTCCTTTTTGCAGTGTATACAGCATAAAGCATGCAGACAGGCTCTGGGTTATTTAATTTCTAACTGATCCATGACAATCACAGGAAAGTATTATCAAATAAAAAGGTAAATGTGCCACACAGCAGATTTGTGTCATGAAAAAAAAAAGTTTTATTTTATTTTTGCTTCATACTAACTGATTAATGCTCATCAAGCCACTTGTAGGAGCGATAAATTTAATTAAGGACATTTCAAATATTCTTTACTTAAAGTTACCTGAGACTTATATTTAGCTTCATATTAGCCAAATCAGAGTTTGCACATCATTTTCATGTTACAAGATACTGTGCATCTTCATTTTTAGAGGATCAACTGTTAATATAACTCTTGATTCATAGCGACCACTCCTTTTTAGTGAGCGGAGGGCCGAGGGGCCTGAAATGTCAGTCAATACCTGCAATATTGCCTCATTTGCAGTACCTGTCAAAGTGACTTACATCGGTGCACACGCATACATACACATACACACACACACACAAACACACCTCCCTGCTGTCAAAGTAAATTGGGTGCATGTTCTCTAAACCCTATTTATGGGTCTCCCATTGCTTTTCTTGATGTAGTGTCTGACATGGGGAAGAAAGGGCAAAATTCATCCAGGAAGAGAGGAGAAAAAATGTATATGTATGTATCTGAAACTGAGAGTGGAACAGATGGATGGGCGGACAGAACAAAGAAGATAGAAAGGTTGAAACAGCTATGCAGACATAAGAAAAAGATAAATGGGTAAAGAGACTGAGAGGGAGAAGGTGAGACAAACAAAAAAGACAGACAGAAAGATAGACTGCATCCCATGAACTCAGCTGTGACTTCATTCCCCCCACCTTCCCCACCTCAGCTTCCTGTCACTCACAGCTGATGACAGCCCCCATCCTGTCTCTGCCTCCGTCACCTCAATCACACAAGGACCTGATACTGTCATCACACTCTGAGCTCCATATCAAACCAGTACATTGCTATGTGTGTGTATGTATTTGTGTGTCCCTGATTGGGTATGTGACCCCTTGCTGGGTAAAAGAATGTGAGTGTGTGCAAATGCCTGATTGTGTGTCTACAATTTGACAAGCAAGCCTTCTTGAGAAAAGTCTGTCTGACTGTCGGTCTATCTGACAAGCTCCCATTCTGAAGAAAGCCTATGGATTAGGCAGTGCCAACAAATACACCCCTCGTAAATCTCAGTTGCTTACACCGGGACAGCAAAAGCTTCGATCTAAGGGCCGCATTGAATACAAATCAAAATCTGTAATGTGGTATTCCAGCTCTTACAAACACTCTCAGCTCCCTGGTTGATGTACAATCCAGGAAACATGGATTGAATGATTGGTACTGATCCAAGAGTTTTTTGTTTTTTGTTTTTTGTTTTTTTCATGTCATGTGTAGCTTGAGTATCTTTTATGTTTTACCATTCAAACATCAGCCTGTATTCTCCACATAATTTTTTTTTTTGTAAAAGTGTTGCCAGCATCAAATTCAAAATGAGCATATATTCCTCAAAATACAATTCTTCTTGCAGCCAAAAGTCATATATAGCATACATGGAATGCCATAACCAAGTGGGTGGCATGCAGGTATACAGGAACATCTGTGCCGAGTATGACCTGGAAGTCCTGAGGTCAAAATGGGGCATGCCCCCAAGGGTGGTCGGGAATAACAGAGCTAAGATTCTCAGGGGCTTCCAGATACAGGTGGACAACCTACCGGACATAGTAATGGTGAACAAGCAGAGGAAGAAAGCCGTAGCGATAAACGTAGTAATACCAAGGGATGGGACATCCAGAAGACTGAACATGAGAAGCTCAATAAATAGGAAGGAAAATAAGGCAGTCTGCATCCATCTGTACATTAATAATTGTTTTGATGGTATCTGTTGCCCACAGATGATTTAGACTCTATGAAAATCTTCTCTATCAGTTCATTAAATCCCTGCAGCCATCTGAAGGCAGCAGGACACATGCTGATAAATCTGCAGCTCCTCAATGCTGTTCTGCGCCAGAGCGCAGTGCCATTTCACACAACAGTGGAAATAAAGCTGGAAGAGCTTGGATTGACGCGGTCATAAAATGGCTTCAACAGAATTTTCTGTATTAATTCTGTCATTGTAGAAGTTTAAAAAAAAAAAAAGACAAACCATTTACCACTGGCTCCAGATTTAAGTTGCTCAGCTCAGTGATGTAATTTTGTTTCATTTGTGGAGCTTTTGTCATGCATTATGCAATTGGCACAGCTGTTTTAGACTGATGAGACCAGCTATTTGATTGGCTAGGACTGAATTTAATAACCACCAACCCTGCAATTTATGCTCCGTTTCTGCCTGCCTTTCCATGCTTTGTGCTATTGGATACATGAGCAAAAATAGGAGGTGCACTTGTTGGTACCCAGATATCTGACACATCCATGGCTTGCTGCTTGTGCTCATATGGTTAACATAGAACCATTATTGCCTTATTTTTATTTTTTTTCCACTGTCAACTTCTAGAAGTGCTCTAATTGCTTATGGGGCAAACTTGATGGCTGCATCCCTGCTGCGACACTGACATGATGACACCTCAATCATATGTCAGCGTTCCCACAAACATATGGTAGATGCATCTCGATGCCGAAAGCCTAATTTAGCGTAGATGATGTACATCTGTCACCCCCCCAACCCTTCCCTCAACTGTGTCTTCTACTCATACAGCACATACACCTCTAAATGGTGCACTTACTGCAAGATTGTCATATATTGAACCTGTCACTCAAAGCATCAGCCCAGAATAAAAACCCAATTGTACAGGGGTGTTACTGTAGCAGGACCATTTTCAAATCTGTGTGAAGAGTTGTGTGACTATGTCTCAACCTGTGTGCATAACCACACTTGGAAATGTGAAAAAAAAACAACAACAAAGAAGAAGAAAAAGAGTTTTCTGTCATACATCTACACATTAAAAACCACATATTAAAACAGTTAGTGATTGACTGGCAGCCCTTCAGTTCTCTGAATGAACTGGAGATGGATTCCCTCAAAAGATCAATAACTATGGCCATATAACTACTCCAGAACAGTGCAGGTACAACAGCTTAACAGCATGAGCCCCATAAACCCAAGCTCAGGGTAAAGAAAACCCTGGAGTTACAGACGGATCTCCTGACATTTTTGCCAGTCGCCACACACATTTGCAGATCCAGCAAAGCAGAAGTGTAGCAGAAATATTGTTTAGCACGGCAGCCAACTGAGGGGCCCACCAGTTCTAAAGTAGGGACTTGTCTGTATTTATCTTGGATATTACTGGATGAAAAGTATTTTTTGCCTCATGTACGCATTTACAGATTTGTCTACGTGTTTAAAATGTCAGTACACTTGCAAATCTGATTATAGATTTATATAAATCTGCTTGACAGAGTCTGGATGCACTTTCACAAATGACATGCGTTTGGAAATTCTTTTACATATTATAAATCTGATTACACAAGCTGAGAAACTGATGCACAACTCTGCACTCGTATTTGCAAAAATACAGCAACAGGCAAGACAGAAAAAAACATGCCAAGCTTTGACTGAGAAGTAATGAGTAATGCAAACGCTTGCACACAGCATCTCCATCACACCCCAAAATAATATGACCTAGCTTTACCATACCTAATGGTCATTTGCATTGACTTTTTGTCGAGTAAAAAGAGGCGGACTCAATTTTCATAAAGCAGAACAATAGTAGAATGGGGCAGAAAGAAAAACATCTTACCACAGAGGACCAGGACTAACTTTGCCTGTGGCTAGTTGAAAGACTTGACTCTTGCCACTGACCAGTAAAATCTAAACAGGAAAAACAATTCGATGCTGTATGATTCCTGGCCCTTTAAACCAAGTCTATAAAATTTTTAAACGGGTGCCCAGTAGGTCCCATTTTCTTTGGACACTCGCTGCTTTTTCACAAATTTTCAATCCAATCCTTGTTCCTGACCATTTTCAGAGGAATGTTTTATGACACCTAACACAAGGATGGACCAGTGTTGTGTCCACACATAACAGACAACTTAGCAAAGAAACAACTTGAAATTCGATCTTCAGGCGCTTTGCTACTAGCACTCTGTCACAAAAACACACATTTCCCATTTCTTTAGTTGAATCAGTGAAAAATGTCAACAATAGCACATATACAGTAGGGGATCATTTATCTGCATTTCTGAAATTTTACACCCCAGTCACTCCCTTTCTGCTCATATGTCTATACATGTAAATAACTACTTGTGCCACACAGCCATTTGTTCCTGGTTCCTTGCCTCATCTCTTTTTCTTTGGTTGATAACCTCACTCAAAGGTGTTAGGGGGATCTGCCAGACACAGAAGCCGCCCACCCTCAGCGAGGCCTTCCTGACTGCATTTCTTTGGGCATTCTTTGGCCTGGCTTGTTTCTTTATTGTCAATGATGAAAAGCTTTATCACCTATACTCGATCATCTGGCAGTTGGAATCAGGACTTCAGACATTGTTCAGGATTTTGGAAGCTCTTGCACCATGTAAGCTTTGCTGGAAAGCTAATAAACATCAGGTCTTTCCATGAAGGCATGAAAACACGTGTCATAGGCACGTGATAGGAATCTGACCCCTTCAAAGTAGACAGTGGCACCAAGCAAGGTTGTATGATTGCACTGCTGCTATTCAGTACTATAATTGCTGCTGTGATCTATGATGCCTTTCATGATTGCATTAAAAGTGTCAACTGCAGATACAACAGTGGCATATTTAACCTACGCCAACTGAAGGCAAAAACCAAAATCCATCACATATTGGTCAGAGAACTACTCTACGCAGATTACTGTGCTCCAGTTGCTCATAATGAAGAAGATGCCCAAGTTCTTACTGAGTGATTTCAAAAAGCAACCACCAGATATGGCCTCACAATATCCATAGAGATAATACAAGTGCTTTTACAACCAAGACCAGGCTCTTGATACGTTGAACCAGCAGTGAAGGTTGGGTTGGAAAATTTGAAAGTTGTAACCAAATTCTGTTACTTGGGTGGCATAAAATCTAATGATTGCAACATGGATGCTGAAGTGACTGCACGTATTGCAAAAGTTTCTTCAGCATTCGGTCATTTTCCTTTGAGAGTCTAAAACACTCCTGACAACACTCAAGCAACAAAAGTGTCTATCAGACGACTGTTTTGACAGTGGTGTTATATGGCTGTGAAACATGGACAGCATATCGTCCATCCATCTTCTTCCACTTATCCTTTTCAGGGTCACGGGGGTTAGAGCCTATCCCAGCTGTCATAGGGCGAAAGGCAGGGAACACCCTGTACAGATTGTCAGCCTGTCGCTGGGCTAACACAGAGAGACAGACAACCATCTACACTCATGGACAATTTAGATTCACCAAATAACCTATCCCCAGTAAGTGCATGTCTTTGGACTGTGGGAGGAAACCTGGAGAAAACCTATGCAGACACAGAACCTGCAAACTTCACGCCCCAGCCAAGGTGGATTTGAACCTAAGACCTTCTTGCTGTGAGGCAGCAGTGCTAACCACCACGCCACTGTGTTGTAAAACATCTTGACACATTTCCTGTGTGCTGTTTACAAAGGATTCCTGGAATATCTTAGCAGGATTGTATACCCAACACCTGTCCTGTCTTGCTGCCACATACACAGAATAGAGGCCTACGTTATGGAAGCAAGAATTCGATGGGCTTGACGTGTTTTCGGATGGATAAAGAAAGACTACAGTGTGTTCTTTTATATGAATTGTCCAATGGTGTGTACCCAGTCAGGGCTCCTCAGAAGCATTTTAAAGACCTTCTAAAGAGTTTGCTGACCAAATGTGGCATATTGGACTTTGAAGTACTCACCTGGAGCAGAGTCCAGTGGAGAATAGCAGTGAAGGTTGGTGCGGCTAGTTTTGCAGAGAGTTAAATTGAAGAACTGAAGGAACGTTTTTGATGTTGAAAGGAATAGATATCAACGCCTGGAATTTATCCTTGTGATAAGGGTCCACAACTATGTGGATGGTGACTTGTTGGACTCACGACCACAAAGGAGATGTGGATCTGTTGTGTGGGACAGCCAAACCAAGCAGTATTTTTGCACTCAACAAGGTGATTCCCAAAGAGTTCTTACCTGAAAACTTGGCATATATTTGCACAGTGTGCAGTGTGTCCTTAAAAGAAACTGAACAAGTGGAAGACAAAAGTGGCAGCCTAAAAACCTATCTGCAGCAGATGAACATTATCTGACAGTCATGTCCTTAAGGAACAGAGGAAAAAGATCCAGCAAGTCCTGACAGGACCTGATGAAATTGTCTGATGCCTTGTTGTCCAGCCTGCTCATCATTATGTAGAAATAGAAAGGCATCAGTTTAATCAATCTAAATATATTTGTCTTTAAACATAATTTCACTATGGATGTGTATTTCAGCAGCAAAGTTGTTCTTAAATTTATTTTAATATAATCATAAAAGTCTTAAATTTATGCCTGTAAATAAATTTTTTTTTTTCTTTCCTGCAGCCGTAACCAAGACAATTTTGTGCTTTTGGAAGGGTGTTTATGCCTGCTCTGGCTCTTTCCAGCTGTTCCCGCTGCTGTTCCCACGGCATCTGTTTTGGTTGCTCCCCTGAACCCTCCGAAGGCAATGTTCCTGCCCTATCGAAATCTATGCACATATTCAGAAAAATGTCCTTTCCTGTCGCGCAGGGCTGTCCCATTTTTAAAATCTAAGTTATGGATTTATTCATTAACTTTTATTATGTCTAGTCAGAGGACACAGGAAGGGACAAGAAGGAGAGGAAACATGTGTGTGTATCAGGGCGTTTGTATATGGACAATGATGTGGAGGATTATGGCTAACCTTTAGTTTTGGCCATTTTAAGATGATTAATTTGCTGCTGTTTTTTAGCTGGAGGGCAGATGCAAGCAGAGAAAACTTATAATTGCCTCAGTACTGCATGCCCTTCTCAATGTCAAGCGTATGATAGAGAGCCCCTATTCAATAACGCCTAATCTAGTAGGGATTTACTCAGGAAACGGATACAGTTGAAAAAACAGTGCGGGGTCATTATAATCAAGTTATTCTCCTCAAGCTGACATGGGTTGTGGTTTGTCGAAGTGTTCACGCCAGCACAGAACAGTTATCGAAATTCAAAAGTATTTTGTAACACATCCAGCAGACTTCGGAAGAGTATGACTTCGAATTGAAATGACCTTATTTTTTGGTTTTAGGGAGAGCTTCTAAGATCTGTTAATGACAAAGCTTGTCTTTCACAGAAGTGAATAATAAAGTGTTGGTCTATTTTGGATCATTTGTAAGTGTATTCCGGACATTTAAAATTGCATCACCATAAAGTTTGAGGACTTGGGAGAGACAGATACACACTGCAGAGGCAGTTACAATTCCCAATCTTTTTACACTTGGCAATTTGCGACCTTTTTGGAGCACGATGTCCTGGCTGTCTTCTCTTCGGCATCTACTGTTCTGCCTCTAAGGACACCTCAAGGACTGTCTCGTTGTTACTGCAGAAACTCGGCCTGTTCCCTCATCTGGATGGGGAGAGCATGCAGTGGGTATGAACCAAAAAAAAAAAACTTTCAGTGGAAGGATGAAGTTCAGAACAGGGTGACCACACCTCCTGTACCATCACTTTTCTTTTTCTTGATATCAAGTATAGAATTTTCCATGGTAAATGTATATTAATGTATTTTATGCAACTTTAACCGGCACCTACAGAATTTCTGTAACTGCTAGCTCCAGATTGTAATTGCCTTGTTGCTGCGTTGTAGCTAATGGTCGGTCACAACTGGACATTTCAGGCTGTGATTGTGTAGGTTTACCATCCCCGCTCACTTTGTGCCAGTAATAGTTGTTTTGCTTCTTGTTGTTATGAATTGCTGAGTTTAATGACATTCCATAGTCTCTGCTAGCATCCTCCTTTATGTACACCCCTTTAGAACCAAGGCTGCAGCCATGGTGCTAAAAGGGTAACAATGGGAGGGAACCAATTCTAGGTTTCACTGTTGGAGTCAGGAATGGTATGGCCACTATAATGAAACTGCCTGGCTGTAATCAGCGGTAATATTGCTATCTTTCATAAGCAAGTGCAGTTATGCAGTACACTATACAAGTATGCATTGAATAAAAGCTACTGCAGTGCAACATAAATAATTAGAGCACCACTGAACTTCATCTAGGGTTCCTGACAAATATAAACTGTTAACAATATTAACACACCTGTGAGGACTATTATTGGTAGCTGGGTGAATATGTGTCTAATTACCTTTGCAGGTCTCAAATCTGATAAACATGTAAAGAAGTTTTCAAAGATGATTAAGATCAATCTGAACTGTTTTAAGCTAATTTGAAACTACACACCCACTTTGGCAGCAGCACAGTTGCATTTTATGATATCTTCTCATCTTTCCTATAATAAAGCATCTGATATCCGTATATAACCAGGCCCTGAAAATAACGGACAAACAGCCAGTTCAGTGTCACGTTTTAAAGAAATATAATTTACGTGGTTTTGAGAGTTTCATTTATTTGTGTTTTCTTAAAATGATTTTCAAATGTATAAACAGTCTAGCCCATCTTTGTCTTTCCAAATGCATCCAAAAAAGATGGTAAGAGTTGCAAGGAGTGTGGTGAATGGCGAGTGTAAAATATCACATCATAGAGCTAAATTTGGACAATCAGCATTCTCCATAAAGGCTTGTCATCTATGGGACACACTTCAAACTAAAATCAAATTGATTACAGCTGCAATCACTATAATTAATCACACTGTAATTCCACAGTTACTCATATTTAGAAATCATTTTCATTTATATGTCTTTCTTACACTATATTTCTATATTTTTCCCCTAGTTGTGTGTAGTTATTGTATTTTGGTTTTTACAGCATATTGTGATTTAATGTAACTGAATACTGTAAAAAGCACTGGAAATTAGCAATAGTTATAAACTCTGAGCAGTGCATCAGTTTCATGCTCTGTGTTGGAACTATGTTACACTGCATCATTCCTGCTGAATAAATTAAATTCCACTTCTAGCACATGTATTGACACGAATATCCACTTTTCATATCCTGGCTTAAGTAAAGTGCTATAATTGGTAAAGTGTTACAACACTAAGTGTTCCATTAACAAATGATGGGAACATTAATGGATTCTAATTTTACACAAGGGTAGTAAGTGTAGTATCCTGTGCTAGGAAATGCCCCCAAAATAGCTGCAAAACAATGTGGAGAAATGAGTTTAGTTATGATTATATTTGCTAACTATTATTTCAGACGGTGTGAGTTTGCCTGTTATTAATATTAGAAGGGATCTGTCCCCTCTGGTATGGAGTACATCATTTTCGGGGTTGGTTGAAGCCTGGTTTTAAGCAAGACAGTAATCAGTTTGTTAATATTAAAGTATTCTTGTGTATTAAAAACATCAAAACTGGTTGTTGTTCTGACACTTAGAATAGTAGACAGTGTGAAGCTGTTTCCACTGGCTGGGTAGCACCTCCTATGAGTGCTAAACTGACTTTAATGTGTAAAATTTTAGGTTCTGTGTGTGAAAAATCAATCTTGTTGCACATGGTTCAGTATTTTGTGGATCCAAGGAAAGCCTTAATAGAAATGAAGTCCATGCATGTGGGTCTATAGAGTTAGGATGGCTCTAGTCGCACTGAGTTAAGAAAAATGTAGCAGTAACAGCAGCAGCATGGTGTATGTCCTGTTTCTTATGGTCTTCTTTATTCATAACAAACACTTTAATGCCAGTGTGCTCTTAAGAGGAATGCATTTTAATGCCTGATATCTTAAGTCCTATTAATACATGTTTCGATCTGCTTCAGCTAGTGTGACATTTCCACAACAGCAGCAATTAAAAACAGTAACAATATAAATAATACCAGGGCAGCACCCACTGCATCCATCCTCGCCCGTGCTATTTTATCCTCGTCTTGTTGCACTCCTCTTGTGCAATCCTTGTCCTCATTTGCATTTTAATTCCTGCGCTTGTGTGGCTCGGCATGGCTAATCCTGTGCTAACCTAAATGAGGCCGTGTTCTCAGCTAAAGAGTGTGTTTCCTGTCTCGGCCTGCCTCTTTCGTTCCCGTCAGAGACGCGCACAGATTTCCCTTGAATGCACTCCCTCGTGCGGGCGTGCGCACACTGACATGAACGCACGAGAGAGAAACAGGTAGACACACACTTATTGAAAAGGCTTTATTTAAATCTTTATTCTCTCTTAAAACACGCAACATACTTCACCACCACCCCACCACCCCCCCCCCCCCCCCCCCCCCCCCCCCCCCCCCCCCCCCCCCCCCCCCCCCCCCCCCCCCCCCCCCCCCCCCCCCCCCCCCCCCCCCCCCCCCCCCCCCCCCCCCCCCCCCCCCCCCCAACCCTACCCACGCACACCATATCTTGGCGAAGAAGACAAGATAGCCAATTAAATCAATCTTCGCACCTTGTGTATATGCTATGCAAATATTCCTGCAGCTGGGGGAAGGAAATGGGTGACAAATTCTGGCTCTCAGCTCTCTCTCTCCTCTACCTACAGTAAAAAGGTGCTTAGATGGAAAGAGGATTACAGCTTTCCTACCCACCTGAGACGCCTGTTGGGGGCTTTATTGTGTTTGTGCGTGAAAAGCCCCTTTACTAAAGTGCTGACGAGCCATGGCGAAATGCCGAGACCAAGTGAGAGAGATGCAAATTGTGCTGTTGGTGAGTGCATCCTGATTGTATTTAGATAATGCTTAACACAGCAGCTGTTCATTTACGTGAGCGCTCTCGTGCACAGGAGTCGAGGTATCTGTGCGCCAAAATATGAATGCATCTTCTTGAGCGAGGTTTGTGTTTGCACATATATGGGTGGTGCATTTGTCACAAACTCCTGCTGTCTTAAAAGCTCTGCTACCCCGTTTTATCCCCCAGGTGTCTGGATTGCAGTTGCAAAAAATATATATATATATTTAGCCGCCTTTTAAGAACATCTTATTTAGGTGTCTCAATTCACCCAGTCTATGTTAGCTGCCAAATTAAGATTTTACTCATTTGTTTGAGTGGTATATTTGGCCTCTGCAGGCCTAGAGCCCCATTTGCTGCTTTGTAACCCGCAGGAAGAACATGAAAGGCATAGAGATCTGCTCATGGTGGAAAAGTGCAGTGCGCTGCTTGTCAGAATCAAGAGGCAACAAGGAGAGTTAAAAAATTAATCCAATGTATCACTGTGGATAGTTTCTGCCTTTATAAAAAAAAAAATCTTTAAAACTGTACAGTGGGTAATCTATTTATTGATTTATTTTATGACTTATTGACTAGAGTAATGTGAGGGATAAGTGTTAGGGACGTGAACAATTTGATTGACAAGTGACAAATGCAGCTGTGGCTGATTGCTGTCCGTCAGGCCGTCAAGATAGTGTGTTGTGTCATGAAGCCTTAAGTTACCAATCAGCATGCATCAAGAGAATACTAATGCCCGAACATAATTTGCAGAAGCAGTTTGTTAGGCAAACTTCATATTTGCCTGTCTGACAAAATGAAGCAGGCTAAAAGATCTCAAAAGGTAACACATCATGCCACGACCTAAAGAAACTCAAGAGCAGATAAGAAACAGAGTCACTGACATCTACCAATCTGGAAAGGGTTGTAAGCCATTTTAAGACAGTAGTGAGAGCCATTATCCACAAATGGAGAAAACTCTGGTGACCCTTCCCAGGAGTGGCCGGCCTAAAAATTATTCAGAGAGCGCCATTAACAACTCATCCAAGAGGTCACAAAAAAAACCTCTGAAAAACATCTGCAGTACTGCAGGCCTCACTTGGCTTAGTTAAGATCAGAGTACATGATTCAGCAATAAGAGACGGGGCAAAAAGGAGACAAAAAGAACACAAAGGCTCAGCTCACATTTGCCAAAAACATCCTGATGATCCCCAAGACTTTTAGGAAAATATTCTGTGGACTGACGAGACAAAAGTTTGGCTTTTTTGGAAGGTTTGAGTCCCGTTACATTTGGCACGAACCAGTTATTAGGTTTAGGGTGCATTTAACTTTTTCACATAGCGCAAGGTAGGTTTGGAAAGCTGCATTTTGTATTTAATCAGGTTATCTAAAATTTGTTTGATTTGAAACATTCAAGTGTGACAAATGTACAGAAAACTAAGAAATCAGGAAGGGGGCAAATACTCTTTCATGGCACTGTATGGCCATCATTTATATGCAGTCTACTGTCAGATTGATGGATACAGACAGATATTGTCTAGCTGCTTTCTTGGTATGTTCTGAGAGGCTGGTGGTTTCTATGTTCAACATGTACCATGATCTAGTAATTAATAACCCTCCTATCTGAATGGCAACTCTGTACTTTAAAAGTTTACTTAGAAGTTTGGACTAATTCAAGGTTTTGCACTCCTAGCCATCCAAGCCTCGGAATTTCTAATGGAATCCTGATGAGCCAGCTGACTCACTGGGCATAAAATCAGGTGTTTAGAAAACCTTTTCCCCCCTCCCTTTGTTTGCTGTTTGGTCAAGGTTGCCGCCTGCTGTGCTGGATGCTCGGCCAATCGTTTTTTAAACGGACGGTGGTGTGTCCTGGTGATGAAAAAAGTATGAGAGTTGTTTTCAAAAACACATTGTGCATTTGGCTGTTTCCGCAGTACTGACATTGCCATCATACCTCATTTATTATTTGGAGAAGCTTTTATTAATCACAGGTTTGGATCTTTTCCAACACACAATAACTCATGATTATATTTTCTGATAACCACTCAGCATTCATTTGGTTTTGACTATTGCTTGTTGAGCTTTAATTTGAAAGAGGCCTCCACTAATTTTACATGTCAGAGTCAATTTCCACTTAGAAGTCATAACATATCCTCCATTTCCTATTAAAAAAAATAAATAATAAAATCTTTGATCCTGGAAGAGCATTTTCAAATCTGAGAAAGTCCCTGCAGGGTGCTTAATTTTAACAGAAACCTTTTCTATGTCTCAGATCATGTAGTTCTTCTCTTTCCTTTGCTATGTTGCATGTGTTAGCTCCCGCTATGAGTAGGTCAATACGAGTACGAGGAGTACCTCTCGGGAAAGATGTAAGAAAGAGGACAGGAGAGGAAGATGAGCTGTAATATTCTAATGCATTTTAGAATTTTTAATCAGATCATGGAGTTCAATGCATGATGCGTTGCTAAAGTTGCGTTTTTTGATTTGTGAAAAAACAAATTGAAGAATAATAATTTTGTGTTATTCAGAGGTTGGGTGAAAATACCAGGCAGCTTAGTGCAGGCTACACTGGTTAGTTTGCAGCATTGTGGTGAAGCTTTGCAGTGAAACACTCTGTTGGACTGGTGCAGAGCAGACTGTGTTCATGGTCAGTGTTGGGTTACATCAAGAGCAGCAGATATCGATTTACCTGACAAAGTGAAGTAGGCTAAAAGAAATCAGACAAATGGTCCATGTAGCCCAGGTTAGCCAACAACCCGATCCAGCTGAAGGAGGCAATCCATAGTCCATGGAGCTGGGCCACCCAGATGAGAAACTCCTCAAACTCGCTGTATCCTGTGTCTGCTGGGTCCATGCTTGGTCAAAACATACTGTTATGGAGAGTAGTGAGTACCCAAATTACTGATGTTACGTCTTGTACCGAAGCCTTTACCGAGCAAAAGGGGGTGCGTCCAAATGAAACCTGTGTTGAGGTCGATATCGTTTTTGAGAAAACCACGTGACAAAAGCCAAACAAGGCCCCGTTTTCTGAAATCACGTGACTGCTTCATTATGTGATTCGAGTTGCTAAAAAAGGCGTGGGAAATAGAGGAAGCATTCTGGGTGATCCGAGTCTAATCCGCTGTTATAGCAGCATCATCAGAAGCCCCTGCTTCGTCAGTCTTCTGTGAGAGTGTTTTCTAAGGCTGTGGAAGTTATACCAAAAAGGAATAGCCTAAGACCCTACATTGTCAGTTTTTTATTCGTGAAACAATATCAGCGTTAAACAAAACAAGAATCAAGAGAATATTTGAAAAAAAACAAAGTTCAGTGACTCAAAAATGCGGGATAGCTCACCCAGGATTGGATGACTTGCCATGATTGATGGAACCATGAGTTCTGCTCTCTACCAGAAAATCCTGAAGGAGGATGTCTGACCATCAGTTCATGCCCTGAAGCTCAGGAGCACTTGGGTTATGCAGCGGAACAATGATCTGAAACACACCAACAAGTCCACCTCTTAATGGCTCAAAAAAACAAAAAGAAGCCTCGGAGTGGCCGTGTCAAAGTGTGGACTTAAATCTGACTGAGATGCTTTGGTGTAACCTTAAACAGGCCCTTCATGCTCATAAACCCTCCAGTGTGGCTGAATTAAACAATTCAGCAAAGAAGAGTGGACCAAAGATCCTTCACAGCGATGTGAAAGACTCACTGCCAGTTATCACAAATGCTTGACTCCAGTTCTTGCTCAAAGGGTGGCACAACCAGTTATTAGGTTTAGGGGCAACTAGGGACAGGTAGGTTTGGATAGTTTTTTGTTGGTTTGTTTTTCCCTTAATAAATGTATTTACTTGGATTATCTTTCTCTAATATTGCAATTTGTTTGATGATCTGAATCATTTCTTTGTGCCAAATATGCAAAAAAAAAAACCCTAAGAAATCAGGAAGGGGGCAAATGCTGTATGTAGCTGTAGATGATTTTTTTTTATTGTCAAGCATTGATGTTACATGTACTGTTGCACTGTTTGTTATCTACACTGTAAAAGAATCAAGCAGAATGTTTAATTGTGAATACATGTTGCTAAAGTTGACAAAATGTAGCAGCTCACCACACGGTCGAATGGAGTAGCTGACAACTTCAATCTGAGACAGAATACAGGTTGAAATCACACACTACATACTTGTATTATGTAGTGTACATAATGTAATATATTGAAGTAAGCATCTGAATTGAAACACAGTACTTTTCATATAAGCTGAGGCATATTTTTATGAGCCTAGAAGTGTCAGATCACAGGTTTTTTTTAAGCTTGAGCCATAGCCAAAGAAGAGGTAAATTATTAAAAATCAGGATATCGCAACTTTAACCAAGTCTCGTAATAGTGTGTATGTGGACTACTAAAATAATACTAAAAGTACTGTTTCTGTTGAAATGTTTGGTTTAAATATACAGTAAAATTGACTGTGCAGGATGCAAAATAGCTTACAAAATCTCTATCTCCAGATTCCCCAAACTTGCAATTCTAACACTGCGGAGTGCTCGTTTCCTGTGCAGGTGTCTCATCTAATTCGGTTTAATTACAGGTGCCCTGTGGAGTCTCCAATGAACAAACAAAAGCTTCAACTTGCATTCACTGTTACTGAATGCATTGTTTGTATCCGTGAGGCCTGACTAACAAATCCATTGATTACTTTCCATGTTTGCCAGCTTGTGGTCTTTTCCCTCATTGCCTGTTTACAAGTTAAAGCCACCAACTATTGATCTGTGCAACAAATATGAAGGAACAAAATATGGGCTTCGATAAAAACATTGTTTCATAAAATCACAAGTGGGTAAAAAAACAGGGTACCATTAAACCTCTTTACTCTAGGAGACATTATTTATGTCAACCTCTTAACAACCCGTTTAGGGTTACGTGTAGGGTTTGGTTGTATTTTAGGCACATGCTCAGATGTTGTGTAGTTATTTCAAATTAAGTCTCATTCGTGAATCTTGGCAAATTTAAAAACATAACCCAACCCTAACCCCGGACTCTAAATGGTTCACTCGACTGGTGAATGCTAAGAGGTTAAAGTTTGATGCTGACAATCTCCCATTAGTCAAACACACACACACACACACACACACACACGTGATTATGGAACCAATTCTGGAATGAGATTTCTTCTTTGGACTTATTTAATTTTGTGGTTTAATGCAGATCAGATATGGAGCTGAGGCTGAAAGTAAATTTACTTAATTTTCATCCCGCATGGAAAAATAAATTAGAAAGGGGAAAAAAAAAAAAGAAAACCCTCTCTCTGCTCTGTAAATTAAATTTTAATTTTATTACAGTTACTTGAGCTTGAATATCAAATATCTTTGCTTTGCTGGCAATGTGGCAGCATGTGGGAGGGATGTGATGGGCACTGCACACAGACACGCCGGCGAGTGCTACAGCCAAAACCCATCGACAGCCATAAAGGGAAAGCTCGTCTTTCCAGTAATTGTGGACCAACTATTTTTAACTCAAGTCATTCTGGTTTGCAGCAGCAGTTGAATTCATAAATGTTTAAGCTACACATGCGGCTTTACAGTAAGGGTAAGTGAGGCTGAAACGCTACTGTTGGTCTTTCTAGATACGAGACCACGGCGATGCCTCATTTTCCACCCCTTTTGCAACCCTGTTTAGCTCCCCACCAACCAGCACATATCCTCATCCAATCACTGCCATTCTCTCACTTTTACACACACACACACACACACACACACACACACACCTTTCACATCTATTATTTCACTGTCACACATGCCTGGCACCGGCACAGGTTACGCATCAAACAGGACCCGACGGTGGCAAGCGTCACTGACTTGTGCGGCCCATTTGGCATTCAACTCAGCCTCTGCTCTCAGGACAGAGGGCTCTGCAGGGACATCACAGTGTTTGAGGCTTTTAACATTCTTTACACAACTCAGCACAGAGAGAGAGAGAGAGAGAGACAGAGGAAGAAATACAGAGGCGGAGAACAATAGTTAAAGCAGATAGAAGGGTAAGAGAGAAATGGTGCATGATACTGAGGACAAGTAGAAGAGGGGGAGACAAAGAGACAGAGAGATAGAAGGCACTTTTTCTTTCTTTCTTTTTTTTTTTTTAGTTGGCATTAAACACACCAAAGCAAACCGTGTTTCTCTGTCGATATTTGAGTCATCTCCCTGTGCAATTACTGCAGCTAGTAGATTTTGTGAGAGTGAGAAAATAATAGTGGAGGGCATTGTGAATGCATGGTGAATGTGAAGAATGGGTTTTTCATCTTTATCCTGCTGCTGACATGTCTTGTTTTGAAGCTGGTTAAGTGTCTGGAAAGACAAAGTGCACGGCGGTGTGTTCAAATGTCCGAGAACACATTCACATATAATTTCAATCAACTCTAATACGCTACTGTTTGCGCTCAACCTTCCATACTGATGCATGCATTTTTCTTCTTCTAAAGTGATAAATAATGGTGACCATAATTTTATGCAAAAGAGCTAAAGTTGAAGAGAACCGAATGCTACATTCAAAGAAAGTATGAAAAACTGATACCAAGCTGAACTGAATCAACAAATCTACTAGATCATGCATCATGTTCTTCTGCAACAGCGCTGTGATGAGGTTCTGCTGAGGCATAGGTAAAAAGTCAGAATCAGACTGGGCACCAAAGACTAATATAACATAAAATGTGAGCTGTATAACATACTGTGCAATATTCAAGTACACAGAATTAAAAAAAAATTTTTTTTGTACATAATAAACTACTCTTGCTCTTGCATAGCAGTGAGGTGCTGCTAATCAAATGCACTTGATTGCTTGATCATCAGCAAGAGTGAGCGCCACTTTAAAAACCGCAGTTTTGGCAGTTTGCTGGTCTGGTGCATTCAGGTGCGTGTTAACACAATGGCACAATCTTCCCAGGATTGAACATCCCAGCAAATGTTTGTGACAGTACACAATCAGAACAAGACTGAACACTGTAGCCCTTCGACTCTTCTGGAACAACATCCTTCAGACAGATGAGACCAAATTGGAGATGTTCTCAGGTCCTGAGAACCTTGCAGTCGTCGGTATACAGAAGAGTAAATGGTTGACACAAAGTATTCTAGAGTCAAATGTGAGGACGTCTGTTCAAAAGCCTGGCTGAAACCTGGTCATGCAACAGGATAATGATCCCGCACCAGCAGATCTACCACAGAACGGCTGAAAAAGAAAAGAAAAAAGATGTTACACAACTGAAATGGTGTAGTGGGACCCAAGAGAGCTGTGCATAAACAAATGCCCGCGATCCTCAATGAACTCAAACAACGGCATAAACGATGTGAGAGACCGACAACGTCAAACAGAAAACAATTACTTCAAGCTACTGCTGCTAAATCATGGGGTATACTTCATTGTTCATAGGCCTGCATGGAGTCCTATGAAATCTTTCTACCAACTGTTCCATGCCCAAGGTCTAGTAAGAAAATGCTGTTTTTCCCAGATCTGTCAAAACCCTAGGCACATCAGTAAGCAACCATTTGGAGGAGTGTAGTTGATGTTGCTGATAACTGCTCTGTATGCAACATAAAAGGAATTTCTAGCGGTGACAAACCCAAAGAAGATATTCCCTGCAGTTTTCCTCAGATCTATAAAACATTTTTCGACTCTCTTAGGTTACTGTTTTGGTTCTGGAGTTCAGTTTAATTTCAATCTCACTGCTGTCAGGGTTATGTTTTAAAATATAGCACATTCAACATTTTCTAGGGAGCTGAAAATTATGAAAATATTTTTTGAACGTTTTGAATTAACATTTCTGATTAATGCAATCAAAGAAAATATCTTTGGGCGAACTATGTCTCAGGGGTACTATTTCTAACTGAAACAGGCCACTAACCATTGACATAAAATGTCACCTTCAAATCAAAATACACTTCTAAATAATGAAAGAGTAGAACTGCATGAGGCAACTTTACTTTTTTTTTTTCTTTTTTCAAATTGATGAGTTAACAAAATGAAAGTAAGATCAAACAAAGCTTAATTCTCATTGTATCAGCATCAAAGGTAACAATAAAAGTGAAGAAATAAATGATTTGTGGCCTGAACTCACGAGGTAAACAAACCGAATCCTTGATGTTCGCTGGTTTTTCTCCACCGCACTTGTCAGAGATTGCCTGTCGCTCAAACTGTGCAGGCAGTGCCTGTGATGCCTTTAACCTTACTTTTCTTTCCTTTTTTGTGGTGAAACTGTATTCACTCTTTGTTCAGCTTTAAGTTTTGATTTTTCAAACACAAACTGCATTCACTGTCAGCAGAAATATGAAACGACTTGCTCGAGGCGATTTTTCTGACCTAATTTAAGCGCACAAATATTTTACAAATCCATATTTTAGATGTGTTAACCATGTTGCGACTTTATATTCTTATCAGACCTAGATACAAACTAAAACAAACTGGATGGATTTCCTTCCCAGTCATCAGTTTCCCTCAGCAGCGATTCTCTTTATGTCCCACAGACTGCATGATTTGGATTTTTTTTTCCATGAGATGTAGTCCCAGGCAGCGGCACAGGCTACTGACAGCAGTATATCAGCTTTCCAAATCATATTAAATGTCTAAAGGAGACTTATCTGCTACCTAGAGGCTACAGTAGCTCAGGCAAAGATACTGTATACTGGCCTTTCACCAGTCCCAAAAGGCTGATTAGCATTTCCTCAGGCCCACAGAGTTCAGTTGCTGAGCTGGTGCCATGTACTAAGAGCTGGCTGTGTACAGTATTTTCAAAGGTCAGAACCAGACCCAGAAAAGAAATGTAAACAAACCTTCATCACAGGTACTGCTGTGCAAGTTATTGTACTCAGTATAAAATGCAAATGCATAAAAGACAATATAGTCTGCAAACCCTGCCATTAATCCTGGGAAGAACTGTGCACATAAAGAACTTCTGTGTTATTTCTTTTAATAAAGAGAGGTTATAAAGTTGAGCAAAATTGAGAAAATTTCCAACAGGCCACTGTCCGCCATCTGTCAGGTGATGATATGGATGCACAAGTTTACTTGCAAAAACGTTTTTAAAAACTCTCATATTTGGTATTCATTTTATATTTGTCAAACCAGCAAGCTGAGGGAGCTAAATGAACAGGTGCTAAAATCAGAGCGTCCAACCTGCAATGTGCAAAACTAGCAATATGCAAATATTGCTTACTTAGAATGGGTTCAAAGATAGCTTGTTAGCCCATAAAATTTACTGGATATGGGAACAGAGATTTCCACACTGGTGCTTTTCTGCAGAACTAAAAATTGGATTAATACACTGCCAGGTTTCCGTGGTACTACATTTACCAGTCACACTGAGACTTTCTGTCCGTGTCTTTGTTGAGGTAAGCTAGAGGTCAGAGTTGTATACAAAGTAGGAGGCACCAATTCGTGATGCCATTTGACAATTACAAGCTAACTTCAGCAAGATGTTCTTATGGACTATGATGGACCAGCAACATATCCAGGGTTGTACCAATACAGGTCCAATTTAACTTGGCTAAAGCTACCTTGCCTCAAATGAACCGTGTTCTTCGCTTGACAACAGTTTGGGGTAGAGCGTTATCTTCGAAGAAAAGTTCAATAGTTCCCAGTGGCTCCTGTGTGTCTTTTGTCCTCTCACCGCCAACCGGTCACAGCAGATGACTGCCCCTCCCTGAGCCTGGTTCTGCTGGAGGAGCAGGCGACCACATGCATATGTTGCATTGCAGTGCGTGCAGTGCAGGTTAGAGTCCCGGCCTGTCGCCAATTTGCCCATGTGCCTTCCCCTATAGCTTTCCCCCATTTCCTGTCTGTATAAACTGTCGATTAAAGCCACTGTGGCCACAAAAAAAAAAAAGGGGGGGAGTTTTCCTTGCCACTGTCACCAAATGCTTGCTCACAGGGACACCATCTGATTGTTGGGGTTTTCTCTCTTATTATAGGTCTTTACCTATAAAGAGCCTTGAGGGTAACTGCTATTGTGATTCAGCACCATATAAATAAAACTGAATGGAACTGAACTGAATATCAGATGCTGTTTTTACACCCTGCTTTTAATACCCATCAGGATTTAGCCATATGCCCAAGCTTACTTAGTTATTAAGCATACGTGGCTGGTATTGCTTATGGTTATTTTTCTTTTTTGTCTTTCCCTGTGTTTGTGTAAAATACACAGTCCTGTTCATCATAGTCACTTTTCTCCTTGTCTCCAATTCCCCAGAAGCTTTTTTGATGTAAGAAAGCTTCTGTTTTCAAGCTGCCAATATGATTTCTTTATTTGCTCCCCCAGCCGTGTCCTCATTTTAAACATGCTCTTCTCCTTTCACCTTTCTCCCTGTGTCTCCGCTCCTCTCCTAAACAAAGTCAGCAGGGGTGGGATTGGGCCTAAATTTGCATGAACAAATCGCACAGGCTGTTGCCTCTCAATGGTGCCGGCACTTTTCAGATGATTCAGCTACGGGTGTGTATGTGTGTGTCTGTCTCTGTCACACTGACGCCGGGAGTGTTTGCGTGCCGACTTCCCTCTGTGGGCGTCCTACTTCCGAGCAACTAGTCAGTCCCACACACACACACACACACACACGCACATACACACATTCGTACATGCACACAAATGTGCTTGACGTATAATGCTTTTAGAAATATTAGTGCACTTGCAGTCGCGCCTGCCAAGGATTACTCCCATCTGCAGCAGCCCCTTCCAACCCTAATGAAAATTTTGTGTTATATTTTAAACAGCCAAAGAGATGCTGCAGCCTCACTATCATCTTTTTCAGTCCTTTCAGCCTCATATCCCTATTTGACTCTGAGGTGCCGAGTTCAAAGCATTTCAGCGAGAATAAAGTACATTGTAAAAATACCTGTGAAGTAGAGAATGCACTTAATCCAGCAAATATGAGCACTGTGTTAGTTTTGCAGTCTAATGGAGCGACGGTATTATTCAGATAGATGGTCTCAAGGTTCCTGCAAATGAGAAATGGCAAATGAGCGTGAAGCACGGGCAAAGTTTCAACTCGCATGACGACTTAAAAGTACACTCAGCTTTCCAAAAGAGATCCAAGTGAGGCTCTTTATGTAAATATAAGTGTGGGAGTAGCGCGGCTGTGCGTGCCGCATGTGTGTGCCGCATGTGTGTCTGTTAAAACGAACAATAAATGCCTCTCGAAATCTCGCCGACGTTCTGTGTGTTAATAAGCCTGGGAGGAGAGTCTCAATGCCTGTTTGCGTGTCAACATAGGTGTGTATCAGCCCAGCGCCTTTGAGAAAACAAAAGACACATGGAGGCAAATCTTCACCATGTGCCACTCTCCACTACCTCTGTTTGTTTGATTCTCTTTGTTGTTGGTCTTCTTTTTTTTTTTTTTTTTGTTTTCAAAGCATGAACAATCAGCAGGACACCGGTGTGCCACGATAAAAGAGAGGAAGAGGAAATGAAATGGGAGCTGATGTGAAAACAAACACAACACTCCTTCTTTCTCCTTGTTATTCCATGGAAACTTGGGCTAGGAAATTAATTTGGCTCTTGTTCAAAAGTTCTTTTTCTTTTCTTCTCAGCATGCGTTTGTTGTGTATACCTGCATGGCGTAGACTTCGCCTCCGTGCTTCTTTGCCGCTGAGGTGACATTTTCAGCAGATTTGCTCAGCAAGATGCCTTAAATGACACCTAATTTACCTGCCACAGTATTGTGGACTTGCCTTTTCCCACTGACAGACATCTTCCATTGTAATGTCACCAAAAGAACATTACAATGAGGCACAATGAAGCACCAAATACTACTTGGCTAGTGTTCAAAAAGATCTGCGTTTGGGTTAAAAATACAACAGTATTTTCTTGGTTACCAGGGTGACTTGGTTGCATGCATGAAACTGTTCTTCCTACTGAAATGCATCAGTTTTGCATTTTACAAGAGCCAAAAAAACAGGGAAAACGTCATGCCCATGTACATGAGCATATTGAGGTTTAATCACATGATGGCATGCACCACATGCTCTAGATTTGTCATGTCATTTGTCATGCCTGTCTTGAGAAAGTGCAAGGCAAAATTCCAGTTGTGTAATTTCGCTACAGCTCAGAGCAGCTGGACAGTCTTGGAAGGGGAATACTCGTTTTTCCCCTCACAACCGATGGTTGCCACATGGTCCCAGACCAGTCTCTCGGCCCAGCCAACTGGAGCCTTATTCACTGACCATACATACCATGATGTCACGTCCAAACTGGTAGACAAGACAAGTAGTGTGGTTTAGTGGTCACATGTCTACAAACCTTAGTAGACTGTATTTCTGTGGCTACTTCATATTGCCATAAGCAGAGGCTGGTTATTTGCAATGGTGAGAGATCGGTGGCCTCCAGACACCAACAAGCTCCATATTAGTTGTTGGGGAACCAGACGGGCGTTAGTAATTACTCTTCCATGCCATGAGATATCTTAATAAATTGCTTTGATCTGGTACGTTTCTTCCAGCTTTGCCTGAATTTAGTAACAGCATGAATTCTGCTCAGTTGTCATGTTGTCCCATCCAAATGTAAGTATCTGTCGTTTCTGCAGGCCCTGAAATACACCCTCTATGAATGTTTCCAAAATGAGCGTTCCTACCTGTGGCTTTCTGGTGGCTCTGTCTGTCGGTAATGTTACCATAGCTCAGGAGGTACAATGGTAATCTAGTAATCGGAAGGTTGGTAGTTCAATGCCAGGATATTCCTGTTGGCACGCCAAAGTATCCGAGGGCAAAATACTTAAAGGCTTGTATGAAATAAGGAATGTGCTTTGAGCGCTCAAGTACTCAGGTAAAGCCTTATATTAAAAAATAAAGAATAGTTTATTTATTTATTGTTTTAACTTTTCCAGTTGCATCTAATGCCATTTAGACTTTTCAGATATCTGAGGAAATCCATATTTATGTATTTTTTCAGGATTTGCTGGAGAAAATCAAACATGTTATTCACACGCACTTTCGTTCACGACCACGTTATTTCATTTTAAACGTAGATATTGGTCGTAAAACATGCCTGTGGTTTTTTTTTTTTTCAAGGAGAAGCTGGTTCTGAGTAAGACAAAAGACACTTTGAAATCTGATTTTATTGGCCAGAGCGTCCGGCCTGAGCTGCATCTGTAGAAAACCAATTGGTATCCATTGTGAACCCCTTCCAAATGTGCTTTGGATCTGATTGAGAAAAATCCACCGAGCTGTGCTTTTTGCTATCAGATTTCTTTAAATCTGTCTGGATATAGGCTGAGCAAGCTTAAACAATAATCATCCCACCTAGAAACATGATTGTGATCTAACCTGCACACCTGCCCCCCCTCACACACACAATTAAACACAGTCATATAAAACAGCTGGTTTTTCAGCTGTGTTTGCCTTCATGATGGTGTTGTCTCATGGTCCACCTGCCTTGATTTTCTGAGTTTGTTTCCTTTTATATTCTGAGATGTTACATTTGTCTTTGTCCATCAGTTCAAGTATAATGTCTTTATACCATCTGCTCTGAAAATATCAGCATATGGGTCCTGTTCATTATTTCTCTAGGCCTACACTGAGCAATAAAAAACAAAGTCAGAAGAAACTACATTAAAAAATGTTTCCTAACGTCAACTCATCTGCAAAAATATTATTGGTAAAAATGGCAAAACTCTACGATCATAAACTTTAAGTTAACAACGATGTAATCGTTCTAGTATATTTTACTGAAACTGTCTGAAATCGGAAAATCTCTGAAGCAAGGTTCATGGAAGCAAGATGATTGAGCAGGTTTATAAGAAGACAACGGTAACCTTTACCAACTTTCAGAATCCTCAAAGCTTGCTAGTCTTAGCTGATAACGTAGCACTACACTCGCTCATCCAAGTATGGCCACCTCTGGCTCCAAGAAAACCAACACAGCCATGATGATGACATTGAGGCTTTAGAATGGGGCTTCACAAACCACTGGCTGCATCCATCTTTTATATGTGGTTGTTAGAAATGCACATAGAGCACAGGATTCATCTGGAGAAGGGCGCCTTTATTAACAGAAATTCCACAGTAATCTGTGTGCAATGGCTGGCATGCAGTGCGTGCAGAACACAGTGCATTATTCCACGTCAGATCTTGACCAATTCAGGCTTAATGAAGACGCGGCTGCCGAGCCACATGCGTAAATGCGCACATCACTCTTAAATTAAAGAAGCACTTGCTGTTTCTACTGCCGTGTGATGCCACAGTTCTTTATTAAAGTCAGAGGAACTGAAACGCAGCCAGCTGTGGGCAACAAACAGAACATTAGCAGGGTTACTAACGTCTCTGCAAAATCCCAGGTTACATTTAAGCGACTCCTGAATGACATACTCGCTCACACGAGTCACTTCTTTCTGAGTCCCATCAGAAGCTGTATTTGACGATGTTTCAGCATAGTGTGTAACAGATAAAAGAGAGGAGTATAAGAAGGATGTTGGAGGGCTGTACATGTGTGCACATCTGTTTTCTTTCTTTCTTTCTTTTTTGCTCGCTGCAGTTTTTATTGTGGCCCAATCTCTGTGGAGAAATGTGAAGAAAAATGGTATGGATGGTGGAGTTCTTATGCATTCGAGGAACGGCGCCAGCTGCTCTCCATGCACAAACTTAATTTATTTTCTAAGAAAAAAAACTTTTCCTGCCTATTGATTTGACTGGGATTTACAAATCATGGGAGATATTCTTTCTACTTCTCTGTCTTTCTCCTCAGCTAAACCAGCAATCTGAGCCGAATCTTCGCGAGTCCTCCAAGAAAACTCGCTTTAGATTGCACGCAGCTTAAGACTGAGATGAGGATTCACCCTTTAGTGCAACTATTACCTCAAGCATCCAGTCACAAGATGATCCTGGAGTGGCTTCTGGACAGCTGCTCTCTGGGTATTCATGTGATTCGACCAAACCTGGACTCAAAGTCCACCTCTGGCATCACAACGTGGCAGTGTGCACTCACAAACCCAGTTTTAAAGCCCGAAACAGACTGTACAAAAAAGATTATACTGCATGATAATTTAACTTTATATTTAACTACACATCAAACAAACAAACGCGTTGATGTGCAGTTCAGATCTCCCACAATAACCTCCACATGAAGCATCCTCCCTGTGTGGTCCTGGCTCCAAGGTTGACAAACTCTTGTTTTATCAGCTGAAGTCCAACTTTTGCTCCACAAAAATAAATTAATGACAAAATCCCAGAGGGAGCGTCCTAAAATAAAAAGAAAATCAGAAGGAAGGGGGGAGAGAAAAGAGACGAGGTTTTCAGCCTCACAAAGCGGGTGCTTTTGACAGCTAGACATGAGGCTGGCCTCCTCTTTTCTTCACCTCTGCTATTCATTCCCTTTATTGGGCTTTTCTTTCTGATCTGTCTCTTTTTTCGCCATCTCCTTTCTTCTCCCAGCAGCATAAATGACCCTGGAGGGTTGGCAGCCTGTGAGCAGAAGCTAGTCAATCAAGATTTGAGAAGAGAGGGAGAAGATCCAAGACGGCATGCTGGAATTCAGACGGCACGTTGTTAACTGTGCGTATGTGTGTGTGTGTGTGTGTGTGTGTGTGTGTGTGTGTGTGTGTGTGTGTGTGTGTGCATGCTCCAGCAGGGGGTTGTCAGCACAGGTTGGCCTGACACAGGAGTCGGTTTCAGAGGTTGCCTAGGAAATGAGGCGGAAACCATTCCGCTAACTCCGTTCTTAAGACAGACAGGGAAAGTGACTTTGGGAGTTAACAACAACTCTCTGAAAGGACGAGCTAAGCTGAAGCTGCAAGAAAATTTTATTTACCCGTTTTAGATTTTGGAGAAATGACCGGGACTTTAGTTGAGAATTTGTAATTACCTCCGGAGCATGACGTTTATCTCATTTAGACACCTTGCAAATCACAGAGACAAAAGCAAATTAAAAATGCATGGCGGTCTGGCTCCTGTGTAGAGTTCAGGAGCGCGTTGCTGCGCAGAGCAGACGGCCGGCAGTAAATGGAGGCAGGCCTGGTGTATCATTTTTCAAGTGTTTTCTGCAGGGCGACTTGATTTCTCACCTGATGAATGCCGTTCACAATCAGCTTTGTCAGAATCTACATGTTATTCACACGAGTAATGTAAATGAAAGCGTAGGCTTGCCTGAGGTCTGAAGGACCTCACCGGAAATGATGGGATATTGTCTTCGAGCTAATGAACTCGGGAGAAATCCGGGTTACTCCGCAGAAGTGAAAGAGGCTGAATCGAAATATGATTAAAAGCTAATTAAACACACCATTAAATCGGCAACAAATGTGGTTGCCTGTAGTGTACAATGAGGTTCATGTATCACGCCCGGCTGTCCAGCTAAGCGTGGGCTGCTTCATTTGTTACCGCTGTGCGGCTTCACTGTAGCGTCAGCATTCAAAGAAGCACTCTCTGTTGATGCTCTTTCTGCACAAGTTCTGGACTCTGGTTTTAAAGAGTTAGAAAGCTGTTCCAAATAATTCCAGATTTGATCTTCTTTACACATCCTGCGCTGATCTACACATTGTCTCGTGGTAACTGTCCTTACAGCATGAAGTGCACAGCATGCTGTTCTTGCAAAAACAAAGAGGCAATGTAATGCAAAGTTCTCCCTTCATGCATCTTACCTTCATCTTCCATACATGAATCCCACGTAGCTTTCAAATGGCAGGAACCTTTGATGATGAAATCATTTGTTTAAAATATAACTTGTGTCACATCATCATATAACTACCTTGGATTAAACAGCAATAAATTATATAATTTATAAGTTTAAGTCTGTAAGTTTGTGCAATGAGGTTGTGTTTACATTCTTTCAATCTTTACATCTGTAAAGATTCTTCTTATAGAAAGACACATGGCAACACTCCAAACTGCTGTAAAGTAACACTGAGCTGCTGGGACACAATCAATACAGTAACCTATACACAATGTTCGCGCACTGCTCGCACATTCTCAGCGCACAAGAAAATCTATGCAGCGCAAAAAACTGAATCCAACATAAACCGTAAACTAATTAGACCAATAAAAATTCTTTCCGTAACATTTTGTAGTTTAAGTCAGTGAGTGTCAGGTGTTCAGCCAATGATACGATATGGTTCACTTATGGTACACAGCCAATCATCGCACATATTGTGTGTACGTGCCTTGCCCATATGCACCGTGGCACCGTGCAGGTTAGCTAGCTAAGAACAGTGTGGTGGAGTTAAGAAAGTTAAGAGAAGCTAACGGGCAGTGGGACATCCACTCACCAAGCCAAAATATAAAAGAAATGCGGTTCTTTTAAGATGGAACGGCTGTCGGAGTTTGTGCAAATAGAAGAACAAGCGGTGAAACTGGGTGATATTTTTTATTCTTCCAGTGAGAAAGGTTTGCTCTGCAAAATATGCAGCGAAGGGAAAAAATGTGGACTGAATGGAAGTTGGACTACCTTAATCGTCACATTCAGCAGAAAAGTCATTTGAATGCTGTTGGAATTGTAAGAAGACTTACAGTTCCAACAGCACTGTTACATTATTGCAGGAGAGAAAAGACCGAGAGAAAAGGAACGAGCTGTCACACACAAAAAAAATCTGACCCTGAGCATGATCCCTGGTTTATAACAGGTGTAATACTGGTGTGTGGCCACAGAGTGATGTTGCTCACAGTGGTCCTCAGTGTGCTCAGGGAGCTTTTGTGTATGCCCAGACACATGAAAAATTAGAAGGAACATTGCCTATACGAGTAAAGCGACATACAGCAGACGCAGGATTATCTGGCTCCTGATGTGTATTGACATCTGTTATTCACATGTATGACATAACGATACAGACTAACCCTAATTTTAGAATAGCCAGATAATGACTGCAAACTCTTTTCGGTACATCTGCTACCAAAACCCTAACCATCTCAAACGTGTCTCTAATTCTCGTGTTTGTAAATGCAAGGCACACTTGAAAGCGACCTGTTCCGTATTAACTGTATGCAATTCGAAAAACCTCCTGAAGTCACACGCTTGATCTCTAAACTCGCTTCTTTGCATGAAAGGGTTACACTGATCCCACTCCTCATTAGTGTGCTGGAACATCCTTTGGTATACATGATGCCCTTCATCCGGTTACTGTGCCCTGCCATTTTGGAAGTCCCTCCGGAGAAAGAAATTCACACATAATCATTTGAAAAAGAACACACATATGTGTATAATTACCGTTAGCATTCGGAGGCGTGTGTTAGAAGCGCCATCTATTCTTTTTGTTCTATATTGGAAAAGATACATAATGTATAAGGCCAGCTCCTAATTAGCTGTTATGATGGCCTTTTTTGCAGAATGCATGAATAAAATCAATAACAATGCTAAATCTTTACTTACATATTCCACTCATATGCATTATGAATCTTATTAGCTGGTATTTTTGTGCGTGTCTCAGAGGGATCTTTTAATTCACAGCGTGGCACTGAATAACAAGCACTCTGGCGGCGTCTGTGATTGTATTGTAAGGTCCTTCCTCTTCACTTTTACCTTAAAAGATTGGGAAAGGAGATGAGGGGGGAGCTGGAGGGAGAAGAAGGGAGGAAATGTAACAAAACTACAAAGAGCTATTTAACTGCTCAAACAAATAATGTTGGCGTCAGCGTAATGCCAGAAACGCTTCCTCAACCCATCCCGAAAGATAATGACCTGGACACACCCTCTGTCAAGCAAAATAAAGTACTGCTTCATCAGCCTGTTCTTTTTATTATCTGTTTTTGGCATCAAGGCGTGTTTACAAGACAGCTCCTTATTGTATTTCCTGATCTTATCCTTTGCCCCCTTTCATTTCCGTCTAGCGCCTTTTCATTTAGACTCCGCGATGCAGCACCTATCTTTGCCAAGCCTCGTCAAAGCCCATTGCTAAATATTCAGCCGTCTCAAAGGTGCTCTTTCCCTTTCTGCTCGTCTCTCTTTCACCACCTCACTCGTTCTCGCTCACTTGTTTCTCCCCGTCTCTCCTTTCCCGTCGTCTTTTCACTCAAAGCTCGGGAGCAACCGTTGCTCTCAGAGGAAATACAGGCCCTGCCAAAGAATTCATTGATTTGTTGTACAATTGATCCTTGGAGGCAAGCTAGGGTTGAGAGGTGGTTGTTGGGGGGGGGGGGGGGGGGGGGGGGGGGGGGGGGTGTATGGAAGGGTCAGGAGAACAGGGAGGGAGGGCTAATGTGAAGGGCTGGCAACTGCATCGGGGGGACTGATTGAAAATAACATGGCAAAGTCTCAATTGGAACAGATCCTGTTCGAATTTACTTCACCTTACCTATCTCCCAACACTCAAGTTGGCAAAGTGAGGAACTGGAACAATATAGACACCACTCTTTTGTCTCCTTTCTTCTTTTTTTTCTTCAGAGGTGATGATATTAAATTTTCCATAATGGCTGAAGACAGTCCAGCATTTAATCTGGATAATAAAGTTTGTCAAATTTGCAAATTTGCTGCTCGTGGTAATCTGATATTGTTTTACTCCATTGGGTTTGTATGGTTTAACAAACAAGCAAAGCATGTCATCGCCAGGCTGTAGCAGTAGGACTGATGAATTTGCTTTAACACTACATGTGTAAAGCTCCAAGGGCAAAGAGGCTGACGGCATACACACACAAGTCTTACAGATTAGGATTTCTTATCATCCACCTATCCCTCGATTAGCTGTACCTGCTTATCTGTTTATAAATTCATAGGGGTATCTCAACACATTAAGCAAGAGGAGGGATACAACCTGGGCAAGTTGCCAATCCATCGTAGGGTCTTGCCATCTTGAATTTTCATGTGCAGCATGACCAGCTGTGTCCTGTACAGTGTTGTAATTAAATATAATAATATATTACATTTAAGGCAGATTAATGGATAATCTTTGCAGTCTTGATTAGTTGTTTAGGGCTCAGTCACATAGCCAGGGTAAAATGTGTATTCCCCAACCAGTTGGAGAGCTGTTGCTGGAAGTTGCCAGCTGTTGCAAAGTGAAATTTGACATAAAGAGGGTGCTGTGCCAAAAACCTCTGTGTGATTGTTTTGGTCACCAGCAGTGACCCATAGTTTGCATGGACGATACCGATTTGGCTGTGAACACTCAAATGTACTCTCAGAGCTGTACTGAAACATGGCAAAAGTGTGACGCAAACCGGAAATGGAGAATAAAAGTTGCAAAGTAAAAGTTGCACCTTATCACTGCAACCAACAAATTTCAAAAGTTGAAAGTTTTACTTTTCTGTTTCTGGCTCGTTTTGCACTTTTTCAAATTTCACTACAGCTCGGAGAGTAAATGGCAAATGTTTACAGACAAGTCGGAGTCTTCCATGCACACTTCTGGTGACCAAAGCAATCACGAGGAGGCGTCAGTGTGACCAGTTAACTGCTAGCAACTGCCAGCAAGCTCCAGCAGCCACTCGCTAACTGGTCATGGAATACATATTTTTCCTTCGCAATCAGTGGTTGCCAGGGGGTCGCTGACAGGCGTCCAAGCCTGTGTGTCTGAGGGCTTAGTTGGTTAGACGAGCGCTTTAATTCAGAGCGAGGCGTCTCAGCAACTGTTGGATTTCTAAGGTCCAAAAAGGATAAACTAACTTTAATAGCCTGAGTTTTTTCTTTGAGAATTATCACATATTTGACTTTTTTTTCTTTCTTTTTTTTTGGTGAATGTGTAAAGCCTTAGAGGCACTAGGGCTATATTCATAAAAATCATATGTTTCACTGTATGATTTCTGTCCTTGGCTGAAAAAATAAAGGTTGTTATTCAGAATTCAAAGAAATATTTTATTTTTTTTTTTTCAGTCTTTTATTTTGTAGTCTATACGGACAGTGATTTGTATTTTAGGTGATCTTTTACCTTGTATCACCTTATGTAAAGATGTGCATCAACTTTATAAATGAAAACTTATTATTATTAACATTGTCATACATCACATATATGTATAAAGATTTAGAGGGAAAATTATGATTTAAACACTTTTTGGTATCCGCACACAAACAGTGCCAAGGACTTCCCTCTCTGCACTTTAGCCTAGTATTCAGATGCTAAATTGTCCCTCAATAGTCTAAAAAACTATTACTGTGAGTCTCAGTGTCATCAGTTGAGTATCTTCAGTTGGATATCTAGTTCATTTCTTTATACTGGAAGAGATTCTATGGCTTGAACCACCATGTATCTCATCTCCATCAGCGTGTCCGCTAGTTTCACTCTGTGGTCGTAAAACAGTTGAAAGCGCATCCCACCTATCATCCACCCACACACACGTACAGATTTGGTGTTATTACCGTGTTCGACACATCTAACCACAGTAATTGAAATCATAATATTCTGTTGCCTCTGACAGGATTTTTGATGGAGTTTCAGTAGAATAGCAGGCTAATGGCTTCCACATAGATTTGATCATTACAGAGAATGAAAGCTTGCTTTTGTAGGGCACTGGTGATTATCCACCTGCTCCATTTGGAGCTGAAGAAAAATTGAACCTCCAATTTCCATGGCTTGTACTCATTTAAAGGTCCACGATGGCATCAAAGGGTGTGGAGTGGTGCTTGTTCTCCTGTGATGAGACACAAGAAAGCCAATCATGCTACTACCACTACTACTATGACACAATGCATAATGATGGTGGCTGATGAGCAATTTATACAAACATAGGTTTCTCAATGCGCTAACCTTTTGCATCAGATGAACTGCATTAAGGCAGAGGTTTGGAATAATAGGACTTTTGATCAATGAGGTAAAAAAGCAACAGAAATTATGACTTAAATATATCAGAGGGGGAAAAAAAAGCCTGTTCAATAATTTCCTAAGTTAAAGAAAGAAAGATGTCAGGAAGATACAGAAAGCTGGATAAACGATCTATCCCAACATGAAGTAGATACCAGAACTTGAGTTCTAAGGCTTCCATGCTCACAGCAGTGTGTTTGGAGAATAACCAAGACCAGCGGCTAGCTGCTAGCTTCAAAGACATCGAAGCAGGAGGGAAGATGGTATATAAACATAAAGTTATGCTAGTTTTTTTTGGCATGGAAGATCTTTTTATTTTTAAACTTTTCTTTTATTTCCCTAAACTGTCGCTATCTGCTTATCATCCTTCATCGGCATTCCAAAGATGGTTAACTCTGGCAAGTTTTACAAGCTGCAAGGTATCCATGAGCGGTTGAAATCCCTCTATTTTCTTTGGCTCTGTTAGAGTGGAATATAACAGGGCTCACGAGCTGTGCCTTCCCATCCGCTGGGCTGATTGGAATAGAGAAGCTGATTCCCTCTGTTTCACTTTCAGCCTAACTAGTTCTCATAGCACTTTGAAGTGCCTCACCCAGAGCTCTGGCAGTCTGCAGGAGACTGATCTCAGACATGCTGAAAGAGCGGTGGGGGTGGGGGGGCTGGAGAACAGAGGCGCATGTTTGGCACGCGCTCACACATACACAGCTGTAGGACGTGTGGACATAGAAGCGTACCCCGCCATGCCTTTTCATATGAAGGTATACTCTTTTTTTCGACATTTTCACTCGCAGGTACTTGCACTGAGCTGCTAAATGAATGCTTTTTACTCATAACTGGTGGCAACACAACTAGTACTGAGTTCACTATTTAACCATTAATGTGTATTATACTTACAGTTCATTGGGCCAATAATCATGATGATGGCCAGTGTTGCATATTTTAATTGCATGGTGCAGCACAGTGGTGCAGTGGTTAGCACTGTTGCCTCACAGTAAGAAGGTCTGGGTTTGAATCCACCTTTGCTGGGTCCTTCCTGTGTGGAGTTTGCATGTTTCCCCCGTGTTTGCGTGGCTCAGGTTAATTGGTGATTGTAAGTGTTAGCTCTGTGACAGGCTGCCAGCCTATACAGTACAGGGTATCCCCAACCTCTCACCCGTGACCCTGATAAGTGGAAGGGAATGGCTGGATGGATGTTTTAATTGAATTTCCTTAAAATCTGTAAGGAAATGCATATGAGAGAACAGTTTGCCACTTTCTGGCATTTTAAAGTTAAGTTCCTGAATTGCCTGAAATGACTTTTAATTGACTCCCAATATGTTGCCGCCCTTCAAAAATCTACACTAATTCCCTGGCTTGAATTTCACTTTCAGTCGGCCTCCTTGCAAATGAGCTTCGTTTCCCCCTAGTAATAATATTACCGTCGTTACACAGATGACTACTTCCTCCACTTCTTAGCCTCAAATGCTCCTAAAATCCCCAAATCTCTACCTTGAAATGCACTTCCACAGTGCTGCGAGCTATACGCCCCAAGCCACAATCCATCTGGGCAATAATTCCATTACTATACAGAGCTTAGGATATAAGGGCATCGCATCTGCCTCGAAACACACTGACTCACCAGGCTGAAATGTGCCCTCAGTCTGCTTGACTTCTTCAGCATTCATCCCCTTAGTAACATCTCAAAGGATGGGCAGACATACACAGTCTGATGTACAACATACAAGTGCAGAGCTAGAGGAGCTGGCTGCTTTCTAAGTTTAGCATTTAAAACTGTTTGTCTTTATAATGGAACTTGTTGTAGCATCATGTCCATGTTAGATGCCTTTTTCCCCCTGATGGGAAATGGAGACACTTTGGTGCTTGTTTAAACATTTTAATGGTCAAGACCCTGCAAATGGAGGCAGGCATATGCTGCTGTTGTTAAATTTTAGAAGATGGGATGACCTAGTGTTAATTGCACTCTTCAGTGCTGTCAACGGCCATTGTTTTTGTCAGCAACACTTTCAGCGGTAGTTACATTTCAGTTAATAATTCATGTTTAACCAAGAGAGCCGACACACCCATGAATCAAAATGAAAAGATAAACACAAACTGATAAAAAGCCATTTACCTCAACCTTAGACTGGTCATTCCAAATTCCAATTCCCTTAAATCTAAAAAAGAAAAAAAATGAAAGCATTTAAGCATTTATTGAAAGTTCTTAGTTTAATTAAAACACAGTCGAGAACATCCAGACCCATGAATTACTGACTGTAACTGAAGGACCGCTCACTGTTCGGGGATCACAAGTTTGAAGCCACATTAGCATTATGGTCGTAGCCATGTTGAGCCAGAAGTGACTAAATATGAATGTGAGGGTGGAGGGCTAATGCTAGCAATTTTGGTTAGCATGGTGCATTCACAGACCGCATGGACACACAGATACATAAACCTGCTAATTAGCATTAAGTAATATATGAATAAATGACTACAAGAAATTAATTAGCCAAAACTGAAGCATCGATGTCTTTGACAGACTACCTGCACAGATGAAGATTACCTGTCAGCTAAATGCTCCAAAAGGCATCAAAAAAACAATCCCATTCAAGAAATCCAGTTCCATAATGCAAACTGACAGAGATGAAGTCTACCTGTGCCGGCACCCACCTATCACTCAATAATGCCTAACTCATTGTTATTTGTTTTTTATACATTGGAGTCTATCAGGATTGGCTTGCTGTAGGAGGCGGCCTCTAGTGGCCATTTGAAGAACTGCACTTTCTGGAACTTTCACATTGAGCTTGTTTTTCAGCCCCTGAGGGTACTACACCAACTAGGCATGAATAAAAACTTTGAAGATGAAAGCGGGAAAATTTATTTTTCACACTTAAAACGACATAAAAAAAAAATGCAGAAAGCATCAAAGTGAGCATGGTAGTGTGTGAGCAATGCTAAAGGGACCACTGTGACAGGAATTTTGTGATAGCTGTTAACTGCAGCTATTTAAAGATGTGTAAGTGTGGTGTGGGAGGTTTTTGTTGAAAGAGCATTTTTATCATTTTTTAACAGTTGGAGGTTCACATATAGATTCCCATATTCACTTATTGTGGGTGTGTTGGGGCAGCAATAGTGCTATTAAAGCCAGACTGTCTGATTACCATCGGTGATCATGATGCTTAAAATGTAAACGTAAATAAAGGCCCAGAATTTTGCTGTCGTGATCAGTAGCAGAGCTAATCTAACTAGAGTTAGGAGCAATTATTCAAACTAGCCAGTTAGCTGTCGTACTGTCAGCGCAGATTTCCTCACAGCTCTGTGGAA
The DNA here is from genome assembly GCF_007364275.1 of Archocentrus centrarchus. Lineage (NCBI taxonomy): Eukaryota > Metazoa > Chordata > Actinopteri > Cichliformes > Cichlidae > Archocentrus > Archocentrus centrarchus. The sequence continues at coordinate 22,858,095 of NC_044347.1, read as the reverse complement.
ATGAACCAGAAGACCTCCACTGCACCACTGTCCACCTCGCTCCGAGCTGCAATTCCTCCTCAGAATTATACCATCACTACCTTTTAACTCCAAATACACTGTGACTCACCTGAGTGAAACTGCAACTCACATTTTTTTTCCCCTCCCAGAATAATCCTGCATGGCAGTATTTCAGAAGTTCGCAGGACAGATTGCTTGTTCATAGATGCACGAACCATTAGAGGATGCCCAGAGAACCTTACAATCCAAGGTGTTGCTGGAGTATTTACACCCTTCCCCTGGTGTGCAGTTGACCCATAAAATTACTAAGCCAAATGGATGTTTGACTCAAAACATCACCCGTAGGATGTTTATGCAGCACCGCGAAACGCAGTTGGCTTCGAATCGCCCTGGAGCAATTGCGGGGCTTTCCAAAAATCCATGATTGCTCTTCCAAGCTGTAGCGTTAACACATCTGATTGGGGGCTGAGATATAAAGGTGCTTTGAATGTGGGATGATTTAGTTAAAGGATGGCTGGAAAGGGATCTGTGTGGTTACATAAATCCACACCTTGGGCGATGTCTTATGTTGGAGCTGGAAAGGGTGAGGGTGGAAGAAGCATAAGCTTTGCAAGCTGTTGCACACGGGGAACAGGGAAATGATCCCAGGCATCTTGTTTGCATTGTCTTGCATGGCCATTGTTTGCGAATGTCACGCAGCAGCTTCCAGCTCTCAGCGTGATGGAGAGGGTTGAAGCTTAGTACTATGACACATACACACATGTATGGCTGTGCAGATACATAGACACTTGAAGACAAACACACACACACACACACTATTTCAGTGTTGCAGAGGGTAGGACAGTAGATTTCCCCAAAGCCGCAGTCTGGATAAGCTCCATTACAGTGTGTGGATCGCCCTCTCCTGGTTAACCTCATGAACTGCACCCACACGGTTCCATTACCTAACCCAGACTGTCTACTCTTAAATTTGCACAGTTTTCCCTCCTACACTGTTTTCTTCTTTATTTATTAATCTTTAATGGATGGGTGATTGAACCTTCAACTGTCAAGGAAAATGCTGCTGTATTGCATTTTGTCAGCTTTGTGTGCATTAATTATAGAGTAGGTGACACATCTGCATTAGCAGCATACACTTTTACCAGCAGTGTTAGGCAAAAGTTTTAGGCACTCAAGGTTTAGAGTCTTATCCAACATCAAATTCCATCTGGGCTTCTGATGAGTCCCAAATACATTCTGTACCATGACAATAAAAATTAAAAAACTCTAAAAGACCAAGGACTCCAGCTACAGATGGTGTGGCCTCCACAGAGCCCCGATCTTGACATCATGGAGTATGGGATTGCATGGAGGAACAGAAGGAAGAGAAAACAGAAGTACTGTGGCAAATTCACCAAAATGCTCGGAAGCTACTTGCCAAGTACTTTGGCAAAAGCTGAACCCAGGAGGATTGATGCTATTTTTAAGGCGAATTATGGTCATGGTGCAAATACTGATTTTGATCTTTGCAGCAGTGTCTTAAATATACACAAAAGTTTTTATTTCATTAGTTTTACTTCGAGGGTAACATTGCATTGAATAGTTTCCCTTCCACTTGAATCACATTAACACCGAGACATCGCAGGACTGTAACATTGGATAAAGCCGGATTCAAAAAGCTGTTATTTGTTGACTTACCGGAGTCAAACATTTTTACACAAGGGATGATGGATAACTGCTTTATGAATACAAAAAATCCGAAAACAGCTGGGATAAAACACTTTTTTTTTTTTAAATCAAATGTTCTTCGGAATAAACAATGAATGATATATGAACAAAACCCCTCTGTAGAAATCTTCAGAATATAGCCAGACAAGACAAAAACTGGAAAGTTCTTCTGAAGTGGAGATTTCTGGCTCATGAATACGAGGAGCAAAAATTCATTTTCCGAAAGCCATGCAAAGCCATGTATTATTCCATAGAGGTCTACTGGAAACCACTAATATATCACCAGTAAATAGGTTTTCTGGAAATTGTTTTGAGAACATGCAAATAAAGTTTGATCTTATTAAACGTGCACAAGTTCACATAAATGGGCAACAGAGAATAGAACAACTAAAATGCATATTTTGAATTTTTTTGGTACTTTGAAAGACCTTTGGGGGGAAAATGGTTTAGTGTACAAGGTTCCTGCAGGCTGCGAAAATATGAGTATTGCTTGTAAATCAGTTATTCAGAACAGGCATTTCTTCAGTGCTTTAATCCTGGATTAGCTCTCCTGCTGTCCTCTCAAAATATTGATTCTTTATGGGTCACTCAAGTGTTCTGAGGTCCTTGGAAAAAAAATACAAGTAAATATACCTTTTTTTTTTTTCTGGTGTTGCCTGAAAACAAAGGTTTAAAAGACTTTTTTAAAAAACTTAATTAAATATTTATCGTATTCTCAAACTTCAGAAGTTTTAGGCTCCGTTTATATAACTGCTTCATGCAGTCGGCACACAGCCGCAGTGCGATTCGGCGCCGCACTGAAAATACAAGGACCACTGAGTTTCCAGCTTATCCCCGTCACCCCTCATCTACTTCAGGCCCACCACGGTTCAATACATGCTGTGTGTATAGAGGTATGTAATTGAATGTTACCTATACCTTTCACTGCTCACAGGTTTCCAGTGAAACTGAAACTCTATCAAATACCCTGCTCACAAACAAGCCCCCTCGGGTGTAAAGGCACTCATCAGTATGACGTGAACGCTGCAGCAACTGTGACTTTCTGGTTTTATCTGGGATCAGTTTGTGAAGAGGAAAGTGAAAACATGTGACCTTAATTTCAGCAACAAAACAACGTAGCTATAGATAACTGGCAAATTGCTGTTCAATTTAAAGGAGAAGTTTATGTCAGTCTGAAAAAAGTAGATCTGGTTCCTTCTTCCCCCCCCCCTCCCTTTAACCCCTCTTTCTTCTAATTGGCTCCCTCTCACAAACAGAAGGTTTGAACAGTAGGCCTCACTGTGGGGATTCACAGCCAGAGGATTTCTGCCTGGAAGGCCCTCAGGCGACAAAGGCTGTGTCCCAATTCGAAGAAGCTTCCAGTTGAGGCCCACAAACGCGGCCTTCTTTTTCCCTGGATTTGAAGGACAGGTCAGTGTCCCTGAATTGGGACACACCCGTAGTTTCATACTACAGATAATCTTCCATTTTGAAACATAGTTTGACCAAGATTTAAAAATAGAATCAGCATGATCCAAAATGAGTGACTGAGTCCATAAATTCAGCAGGAGGTCAGGATGGAAAACCATTTTCCCACAGGCTTTTATAGGACAGGAAGTCCTAAAAGGCACTTCTGCATTGGCTACATGGTCTTTGTGTTAATGCACTGTTGCAATCTGTAGCTCTTCTTTTCCTCGTATGTGCGTGTTCCCCTGTTTGCATCTTACTGCATTCTGGGAATTTACATTTTATTTTGAAGGTCATTTGGTCGTGTTCCTCATATTTTCACTTCCCTCCTTTGTTCCTTTTCCCGCTTTCTTAATTGTCTTGATTGAGTTCCCTTGAGCTTTGTCATGCAGAAACATTTCCTCTTTGCAGTTGCCGTTCCTTCTCCTGTGACAGTAAAAGCATAGTAGGTCCACTTTAAGACCTGTATGGTACCTTTTTTTTTTTTTGCTTGGTTTTTAGCGTCTGTTGGTATTTTGGAAGCATTTTCTGTCCTGAAAGCAGGGATTTCTGCCAAACTGCCTTGGCTTTTATTTAACAATAAAAAAAAAAAATTTAAAAAACATTTGTTGCCGAACATTAATCGCTTCCCATTTGTTGCTGAATTTCAGCTCTCTTTCAGGTTTTTTAATAGTCACACGAGCCAAGAGACTCCTGGATTTTTCTTCAAAGTATATTCAAATAAACGAGGGATGGTGTTTAATACAATTCGGGGACAACCTCACTGAGAATTACACATTGTCATTCACTTTCCTATCTCACCTTGCAGCTGAGGTTATATAAGTCCAGTCAATTATGAGGAAGGCATTTGCAAAAGGACATATTTCACTATCAAATCAATAAATGTTCCAGCAAAAAGAACTCCATTCTCCACTTTCATAGCAAGTTGGATAACTTTTTTTTTTTAGTCATTACTGCAAAAATGTTTTATTTGAATCAGCGCAAAGACTTCAGCGCTCTGTACTCGGTACATGGGGGATATTGAAAACCCTCCTGGGGAGCAATTGTTGATGGAGGTAACTGTCACTCTCTGAAATCCTAATTTGCTGTAAGGCAGAAAGCAGGCTTGTCAACTGAGAAAATTGCTACCTTTATTTTCACACTGTTCCCTTCTGTTGAACACAAATGACATAAATAACACAAATGACAGGTGCAGCAGCGGAGAAACGTAACAAAGCTTCACCGTAACATCCATACCCTCAGCAGAACACTCTCCCTGTGTAGGGAGTGCACATACAGTGCTGTGCAAAAGTCTTGCGCCACCTGTCCCTTTTTTCTTTTACTGTATGGCTTTTTGAAGTTCTTTCCAAGTTGTTCCTTGGACATTGGCTGCTTTTTCGCTCATTTTCAGTCCAGTCCTTGTAGCCGACCATTTCTGTATTAATGTTTTCTTTTTATAAAAGGCATCTAACACAAGGCATTAAGCAGTGCTGTGTCTACACATAACAGGCAACTTACACTTTGGCGGTTTGTTACTGCAAAATATTGCTGTGTACTTGATAAGCTTTCTTAAGACAAACAATAGCTAGTGTTTGGGCTTTGTGAATTTTTATTGGTGCATATGATAGGTTGTTGGGTACATTTGTTAAGCAAGCACAACTGCATGCTTTCAGTAGAAAGACATGAAAAGATTTATTCTAATTGCCAGGTAAACACTTACACCCTCATACTCATATGGCTTAACCTAGAAATTCAAGGCCCCTTGAGAACAGCACAATGGTTACAGTACCTGAAATATATGTACTGTAATTGTTGACATCCTCCAAGGCCTTTGTGCAAATTCTGACCTCTTAAATCGTTTAGTGTTTCCTTTTTGATGCCACACAAAGGCAGTGACATTAAAGTTGTTGTAGTGCACAAACCATCTGGATACAACTTTCCTGGTTTTAGTTTATTGTCTGTGACCACATGGAATTGAGCTGAATCATGGATGATAGATCAGTGTATCTGTGTATACACTGCCTAAGTGTGTGTGTGTGTGTGTGTGTGTGTGTGTGTGTGTGTGTGTGTGTGTGTGTGTGTGTGTGTGTGTGTGTAGAATTACTTCTTTGTGAGTCAGTTAGATGAAAGAGACAACATATCATCTTGGATCTGCAAACGATCACACACAACATGTACAGATTCGGGAGACACACGAGGACGCGCACAAAAGAGGCAAAGCAAAATCAAAGCCTCGCTCAGACCGGATATGAACATGATTCGAGGAGTCACCTGGGAGTGTCATTTCTAAGTATCTCCAGTGGGACTCGCCTCAGGTAATCCATAAGCAATTATTCTGCAGAGACAACAGACAGGCCTGTCATATCCGTTCTCCTCTCTCTGCAAACGCACTCAGGCAAGAACAAACGGTGCCGCGCAGACGCACACATTTGCGCATCCATACACACACGTGCATCTTCCTCTCACCTTCACACACAAATACACCTAATCTCACACATATTTGATGCTCTTTTTTTTTTTTTTTTTGCTTGTGCAAATTCATCAAATTCACCTTTTTTTTTTCCTGTTATCATATTTTCCTTGCTCTCTCATCCTCACCTTTCTCTCCTTCATGCACTCTCACATAGCAATTACATTTCAGTCCTAATGAGGTCTTTTCAGTGGTCTTATTCATTCCCCGTCACCAATTGTACACACGAGGTTCATATTACCTGTCACAAGGAATAGTACTCAACATGTACAACAGCTGTATAATGTTTTCAGCAGCTCTTAAAGAAAGATGAGGTTTGTTTGAGATTATTTAAATATGAATTTCACTGGTTTCATTTGTATTTAAAGGAGATGTGCACCTTCAGACTAGGGCATAAAATAAAATCTGGGCCTCCAAAAACTGCGGCTGGCTGTATGTTGTCAGTTTGTTGTGCATGAAGTGCACATAAAAGACGGATGTAGGTACTGTGACATCATCCATTTGTTTGTGACGCTTCAATATTATCAGCTGGCCTGCCATGTTGAGTTTCCTTTCTTGAGCCCGAGCAGTTACCATTTGGACAGGAGAGTGAAGCACTGAGTTATAAGCTAGCAATGCTAGCAAACAAGCGTGCCAGCATTGCTAGATTGATAGTTAGATGGACTGCACAGGCACAGATACCTGCTTATTAGTGCTAAACAGCATGACAATAAACTACTGCAAGTCCACTCACCAAAACTGGAGCGTAGACTTCTTGGACAGCCATTTAGTACAATTAACTTCACAGCAAGCTGTATTGACTGGGCCATATTTAATGTGGTTATTAGCCAAAGGGCTTCAACACTACAGATCCGATTAAGAGGTCCAGCTCATTGATTGGATTTCGCAGAAGTGAAACCTAGCAGACAGAAAAGGTAAATTACCAACAGAAACCAAACCATTTTTTATACCAGGCTCTAAAAATTCCTGCTGTAAAGTTAGGTATTTTAACAGCGGAGTCTATGGGGATCGAGTCATTTTAAGAGCCACCCTCGGGAGCAGGAGCTTTAGGTGCTTCCTCACTGGCTCAAGCTGTTCAGCCCAGTAGGATGGTACATGAGTTTAAACAGTGTGTGATCTATTTTGATGAACTTAGGCTTGGGCCTACCTTTACTACTGTACCTACTGTACATTTGCACAATTTTCCCACTAACCCTCTGAGGCCTGAGTCATTATCTTTGATGCCCCGAACCCTAGCATCAAACCCTAAACCTGTGTTTAGGGTTAGAGACAAGCAAAAAATCAGTTTTTAGAAAATAATGTTAATAGTTTTTGATGTCTGCCTGTTAGAATGATTATTTTCTTTGTTTCCTATTTGCCGAGACTTTGAAGAACACATTTTAAAACAATCAAAAACTACATATCTGTTAAGACAGAGTTGGGGTCATCACCAGTGATGACTTAGACCTGAAAAGATTAGCAGAGCGCACTAATCAACAACTAATATTGTTCAAAACTCTCGAGCTTTAACTTCAAATTTAGCATCAAATTCCAGCATAACATAACCTCGGTATGACCTAGTGGTCCTTTTATAACTTGTATTAATGTGCTATGATAATTACATCTCTTCTTGAGAATTTGCACTTTGTTTTAATTAAACATGTTGTGATAGGATGTCAGTATGCAAACTGTTCTGAAAATAAAGAGGCAAAGTTTACCCTTATGCAGAAATATCATCTTTCAGGAGACATAAAAATAACATGAAATTACATTTCTTGATATGACAAAGAAAAGAGAAATGAGCACACATTACAGCAGGAATGGTCACTCAGTTCAAAAATGTATCATGCCACAGAGTTTTCCTTATACCCGCCACCAGATAAGGTGAACTTTTCCATTATCAACAATCAGCCAGCCTGTCCTAGAGGGCATTCATAGAGGCAAAACAGATGGCACCAAGACAGCCAGTTCATTGTGTTTCAAAAGATCCGACTCTTTCAGACCTCCCCAAAAGAGTGAGATCTCAGTGAGATCAACTCTGAAAAACCCGTCACACAAATTGTAATTGGTAGATTTATCAAAAAAACCTTCCACATCCCAGGTCAGGGGAGGTCATTCTGCTGTATGAAAATGTTTTTCTTTGTTGGCCACAACAATGTGGAATAAACTGTATACTGGAGGAGGAGTTGGCCTTTAAACCTGTGATCAATCATCAGCGATGACACTGTAACCCTTAGCCTGCCCCAAAGCTATCAGAATATGATTTTTACTCTTTAAAAATTATTCTCCCAAGTCTTTGAAATGAACAAACATTCTGACACATACCAAAAAAAGGGTTTCAGTTTCCTTCCCTTAAAATATCCCTTTTGTTCTCAAAATATGCCATTGCCATAGTAACTAACATCTGGGGTACTTACACTTCTGGCACAAGTAATTGACAATTGTTGAGCTGATTTATTTGAGTATTATTTGATTGGTTAATTTAAATCTCTCTGTCTGATTGGTTAATGCTTTGAATTTCACTTGATTCTCTCTGATTAGTGGAAACTTTAAATGCATTTTCAGAGCAAAGCTTTGTCTGTTTCTCAGACCTGCACACATTTCCAGCCTAACCTTAGAGTACTATAACTACGGTACTTTGACCTCAGAAGGTTAAACTTTTTTTTCCTTACGCGTGGCTGTAGTTTACAATTACATCTACGGATGTTTCACCTTCATTCACTTTAAGTGAATGTAGCCTTGGCCAGAAGGAGTTGATGTCATCAGGTGGTAACCATCGTTCATTGGGTGTTTCAACCCTCAACCGCAACACCCTCTCGATGGTGGGTCGGCAGTGGCGGCCAAATCACTGCCCATCTCCCCCTTCTGGTTTCCAGCTTAACTCCTCTTGCCTGCTCCATAACCAACAAGAGGTTCCTTCTGTTGCCTCCCACATCCTGCGAACTGCTACCTTTCTCTCCCTCCCTGTTACTCCAGTGGCTCTGAGCATTTTCCACAGCGGCGCAGCTATATTCTTTCTGAGGTGTATGCGGACACACCCCGGAGAGCTTTTTTTTGGGGGGGGTGAAGGAGCACAGGGGTGCACAGGGGTGCCTAATCAGTGCCGTGCCTCTGTTATTGATCATATCATATGCACAGCTGTTAAATACAGAAAATGCCAACCAGAGAAATAATTTCCCCACATCGTTTTGCCCCCCCCTCCCCCTTGTGTGACGCGCCTATGCATTGCATATAGTGCATACCCACTTTTTGCGCCACTGATTCTCCACAGTGACTGGGTGGGGAATCCACGCCCGCCATCCTTTTCCCCTGCAGTCATGCAGGAGGTCTTGGTATTTAGCCCTCTTCCTTCCACCCCTCTTCCCATGGGACTGTAAGTTCTATGAGGATGATCTTTTTTGCCTCTTCAGACCAAAGTACCACATCCGGCCTCAAGGTTGTCTGGACAACCTGGGGAACTGCAGCCTTCTTCCCAAGTTGACCTTCATTTCCCAGGCTTCGGCCTTTTGTAGCAGACTGTTCCTTGTTATTGCTGTGGTTGGTGGCTTTTCCCCCCTCCCTTACAAACTGGATTAATGTGGTTTTCCGGGGTGGTTGGCGTTTCTTGCTTCTCTCCTGCTCCAAGATGTTAGCGAGTGTCATGAGCACCTTGTCATGGCGCCACCTGTACCTTCCGTGGGTGAGTGCTGTTTATACCCAGACAGGATGTGTGCCATGGTGCCCCTTTCCCCACAAATCTTGCACAATGGGTCCTCTCTCCTGCCCCACTTGTACAAATTTGCCAGCACTGGGAGTGAGTCATACACTGATCTCAGGAGGAAGGAGATGCGAAATGGCTCCAGTCTCCACAGATCCGCCCAAGTGATCTTCCTCTTGGGGAGGTCCCATTTAAATTTGTAATTCACTCACACTACAAGTCAGACAAATCTGAGCTTGAAGTCTTCATACAGAGGTCAAACATTATCACTAAGTCTGTTCCTGGGAGCCTGTCCTTTTTTGGAAGCACGCTGTACGACCAATACCTACATTTTAAAATTAAGCGACCTCTAATTGTCATACACGAAAGGGCGCGTGAATACCATGTTCAAGACAATACAATACTGAGATACCAACTACTGCAAATCTATCCTTAATGCTAGCTGGTATTAGCACTACACTTAGTACCGCCAGCGTCTACTTAACATGTGAGAAATGCCGTCACTCCAAACAGCTCAAATTCTTTTCTCTCACAGGTAGAAAAGTGAAAGAACACACAAACGCAAACAGACAAGGAAGTGCAGCCTTGTTTATCCTCCTACCTTCCGGTACTCCCTCTAGCATTTTGCCAATAAAAATAAAAGTTGATGTGGCGCTCTCCTGAATTTTAAAAACAGATGAGACACATTCCTGTTCTGAGCCAACTTGTGTTGCGCGCTGGGACTTCTTTTGAAAATGCCTGCCGCTTAATTCAGCCTTATTCAAAAGAGAAGTGAACAGAAATGTCTGAAACTAAAGCGCGGCCGGTGTCTGCTACCTTTTAATTCACGCCTTTATCATTTCTTGTTGCTTGGTTGCTCCCCTCTCTTGTCTGCCTTATTTTTTCTTCCAATTACTTGAGTGCACAAAAGCCCTTCCCCATTTGGAGTGCAATAAATTATCGTCTCTTAATTAGGCAGCGAGGCGGTAAAAGCATGTCTGTCCAAGTTTGTTTCAACCTAACTGAAGATTTTATGATTGAGAGGTGCAAACTAATTGGATTCTTGACTGGCTGTCTGGATGAAATTGCAAGACTATTGAAGAGGGACTGAGTCAGTGCAGGTGGAAGAGAGAAGTTTTAAGGAGAGAATCCCAGGAAAGGAGGAAGTGCTGAGAAAGACATTGTCAGTAGCAAGAGAAGGGAGATGGCGAAGGATGAAGGGAAATGAGACGCAGGGAAGACCATGGGAAAGACATGATTACTTAGAAACAGATAAAGTAGTCAAAATACTGCTAAATACACTGCTAATTATTGTTTTCTTTATCATAATGCACAAAGCTTGATGGCTGAGTTCAACTTCCTCACTGAACTTTCCTGTTGCCCCAGGGTTTGCCTGATCAATAGACTAGATTGCTCATCACGAAAACCATTGCTCCCTTTTCTAGTGCAGTAAGATTTGAATGCAAGGCTGGTGCATACATAACAAGTCTCAGATTAAAATCAAATGCATAAAAAAAATAAATAAATGATATGAAATGGTGGCTCCAGTTCCAAAAAGATTTAAAAGGTAGTTTTGGTAAGCAAGGGTATATCTGAATATTATTCGTCAGGTAGCGGCTGGTAATATGAGCCCTAATAAGATGCTGAGCTGGATCTGATTCTCATTAATGACCTCCTGTCCACTGTCCCTTCAGGAGCCTTAGGAATGAGACCAAAGCTTGTGAGAATAACGAATACGCCACAGAGCTGTTTCTTTTTCTTCTTCTTCTTTTTTTTTTTTTTTTTCTAAGAAGGTAGTGTTGCTATTAAGTCATGAACTTCGTGGGAAAGGGAAAGACAAATTTGTTCTTAGAATAATTGCATTGATCTGTAACAAGGCTTAGCAATACTGACAAGATGAAAAGCCTGCTATCTCCAAAGTCCACAACAGCTAGCCTGCAATTAGTAAAGAGAGTGGAAGGGCTAATTGCAGGCTTAGGAAATGGAGTAGTCTCTTTTTTGGGTTTCTAACACCAACGTTAAATACAGCCAGGCAACAAGTTCAGTGGTTTTGGAGGATTTTTCTGAGGCCATCAGCAGATATGCTTACCTGGACGGCCTTTGGCTCCTTGTAGCTACCCTACCTCGTCACAGGTGAGACCTAACCAGCAGCCAAAAGCCTTGCAGCGTCCTCCCAGCATTCTTAAGCCAAATGCAGAGGCTCATTCTAGGCCTAGACCAAGCCCTGAAGCGCAATTTTCATTGCCAACAATCTGGTCTTCGTGGATGTCGGCCAATCCCTGGATTCTAGGAATCTGCAGCTTTGGTGGTCATTAAGAAGTTCAACCAGCAGGTGGAAAACATAGGCAGCAGCAAAACAAAAGAGATGTTTGACTGCCTTTAGTGGCAAAGCTCTGCTGTATCTTGTGCAAACACAAAAATAGAGCTGGCCTTCCATTTGCTGTCAGAGACGATCAGAGCAGAGCGAGGTTTCCCGCTGCCCACATCCCTCTACACCTCTGCACTAATGATTGACCTGGAATCTGTTAGCCATGAAAGCTAATAACTTGGCCACAATAATTGTAATTTTAACATCAAACTAGCAATTATTTTGTCAGAGTGGGTGTTATTTCCTCACAAATAGTAGCTATTTGGCAGGTAATGTTTAATAACACTGTAATAGCTGAATGATCCTGTTAGAATAAAAAGCACTATGACATCTGTGCAGGAGCACGGCGTCGTACTGACAGACACTTAAGTTTGTTCAGTTCTCCGGTTAAAACACCTGAATGACATTTAGGTTAGGACTCAATACCGGACCATAGCATCTTTTGCAGGAAGACCGGACAACACTTTGTCACAATGTCACTGTGGTCAGCTGCAGCGGTTTGGGAATGGTTTTTCCTATGCTAGGGCTGGAGTGGAAAAGGTTAACACAAACACATTCAGTCTGCCAAATGAATCCCTTTTAGGACTGAAGAAAATGACTGACGAGCTCTTGATTGTGTATTGATTGCACAGTCAAAACACTGGTGCAACATTTTGCCTGCAGTCAAGCCCCATTTTTTTTTGTGTCCATACACAAACATGGACACGCCCATAGCTTCTAATAGTGCCGTGACTTGTGAGGATTTGACAGTGGTTTGAAAAAATTGGAGTGACCGGAGAGGCAAATGTGGCCTGGATCAAGCATACAGGAACTGCATTTCATTTGTTGATTTCTTTATTTATGTTTAATAAAGAAGATATGAGAAGATGTATGACACATGATAAATCAGTCATGGTCCAGAGGGCTCACTATATATAAAATACTTCAACTTCATATGCATAAATTCCTTATAGATTGTTATAGATGGCAATCGATTGATCTGCCTTCTTGGAAATGTCTCTTTATTTGATACAAGCATTGACACACACACACACACACATGCACAGTTAGATTTCCAGACTTATAGGACGCCACGCTGACTTGCATTTGTTTCCTGAAATCTCACCCCAACATTAACTTTCCAAACCCTAAAACCAAGTTTTAACCCTTAAATTAAACCCCTAAAAAGGATGCTGTGCACGACATAGTAAATATATTTATGGTCCCCATAAAGGCGGACACACACTCACACACGCCATGCCTAAGTACACAGCATTTCAATTGTTTTGTTGCCATTTACTGTCAGTGATGAAGTGCCGTTTCTGTGGGGGGGACTTGTGTGTTTATTTTCTTGAATCCTAGCAGTGACATCTGCTGGTCATGGGGAGTAAGGTTCTAGGAGACTGCACAGAGAACAAAGCTCCTGCATAGGCAGCCAAAGGCATGCAGTGGGAGCAAGGCAGTGAGAAATGAGGAAAAACTGCAGTGTAGGTTAGCAGAATTTGTTATGCACAGAGCTGGTGTTTTAAAATTCAATTTGATATGTTTCAAAATGGAATGATGTGAAGTCACCAATGCTGCTGCTAGACTTTATTTTGTCTTTGTTGTTGCTGTGCCTCTCTAACAAATGCTGTCTCATTTTGTACATCCGTTCCTGAGGGAGTCGCTGCTATTGCTCGTCTCAAAATTCTGCAATTGCCTGTTCGCTTAAAATGCCAAATCATCAGCAGCAAGTAGCCACTGCATGTCCAACGCGCGCGCGCGCGCGCACACACACACTCACACACACACACACACACACACACACACACACACACACACACACACACACACACACACACACACACACACACACCTGTATATTAGGATGGCAAGAGCCCATGGAGTACATGTACAGCTCCCCAGGGAGGACAAAGGCTGTATCTTTTGGAGTCTCACTCTCTGTGTTATAACCCTGGCCTTGGAAAAAAAAAAAAAAATCCTTTTGGGATTCCAGAGCCTCCAGACTGAACAGCCGAGTATAGCTGGAGTACACAGCAACAGCAACGCACTGAACCGACTCTGGCCTGATGGCATGTGCAAAACTGGGACAGTGTTTGCCTAAAGGACAGTGAAGTGGTCTTGTGCAGGAAGGTCAGTGGTTCAAATTCCCATCGGGTGGAGGAGTGGGGGGGGGCTGAATGAGTAACAGTCTCTACGTCTTGCAGAAGTGTCTTCGAGGTACCTGGGAGGCAGCAAAGAAGAGGCCCGAGCTGTTAAAGCTGCTGGACATTCACACTAGTTGTCATGTGTGGATACAGTGCTACATCACCGCGCATGAACCGAGGCTGTGGCGAAAAACAGCACAAGCTCGGCAAATCCTGCCTATGATAAAGGTTAATAAAATAGTTGGGACCCAACCTTTTGAGGCACATTTCAGGCGGGCAGCAAAATCTCAAGACACATTAAGTTGCCGCATCGATTGTTCGAAATGTCACACAACTTCGCTCCGATTGTATTAAGTTGAAAGATGAGGTCAAAATTCAGGGCTGGAAAAAAATTAGATTTTGCTTAAAGTAAAAGCAATTTTTTGGTCACGGACTTAGAGAGGTTATTAATACAGCAATAATTAATCAGTTAGCCTGTGTCATCTCTGTGCCAAGCAGAAAATTTTAGAATGTAGAATATCAAGAAATGACAGACTTTATCATCCGCTTACTAATTTAAGAGTAGCACAGATGGCCTCACATCATTACTCACACCCCTTTGCAATAAAATCATCAATACAGACTGGAGCCAGTTAGGAATATTTCTCTATTCGTCTGCCAGCTTGACTTACTGCAGTCAGTGCTTCAGCGAATAAGGTTAAAATAAACAGAGGTGTCATGGTGATGGTAATTATTTTTGGTTTCTAGGGTAATCTTTATTTTATGCTTTGCCCTGTTTGTTGTCCCTCCTTTATCATTGTTTCCTGTCTTATTATTCCTGATTATTTCCTGTTTTATTATGAAAGTTAGAAGCTAGTTCCTTGTGGTGTTTTTGCCTCCTGCCTTTGTTTCTTTGCCGCCCTGTGCTTTGTTAGCCCTCTTGCTTGTGTGTATTTGGCTTCTTGTTGAGTAATCTACTTGCTGTCTGTGTCCACAGGTGACAGCAACATTTCCAGAAACAAACTTTTGGTTAAGAAGAAACTGGCATATTATTAGAAATGAAAAATAAGACTCTTGTGCAATACAAATACAAGCAATACAATACAAGCTTTTTGCATTTTCAGAGATGCTTTTTTTTTTCTTTTTATGATGAATTTTGCCCAAACAGGCAGGGGTCCAGCCTCGTTATGAATTACAAACACACACACACACACACCTTGGTCATTTAGTGACCTGAAAAATTGTCTTTGTGTCCCCTGTGTTGTTTGCTCAGTGGAGCGTTGTGTAAACTAATTTTGCCCGCTCACACCACTGACCCATGTGAACGGCACACACAAAGCTTCAGCTAATACTACCGTAACCCTGCCGTCTAAGAACAATTGCTCCTGGAAAATCAGGAAGAGCCCCCAATGTCCACAGGAAGTTGGCGCGATAAACTCGACAACTTCCTCTTCCACAGGAAACGTGTAAACTCATGTGAACTCGGCGAGTCGAGAGCTGAACCTTCTGAAGCGTTTGAATGTTTCTGAATGATTCATCGTGTGAAAGCAAAAGCAGGTGCTGTCAAGCTGTTCCTATAGAGCGCAAGAGCAGCAACGTGCGATGCTGATGGAAGAATATTGATTATAGCACATTTAAATGACTGATTCTTGCTTACAGCCGGGAGTACAACACCTGCCCAAAGGGCACCGGTAACTTTATTCAAAACAAAATGTCACAGTCTAAACTTATTGAGTTTGGGACTGCCTGAATTCTCTCAATATGCGATCTTTATTTTTTCAACCAGAAATGGCTCCCGGCATTTCTTCCGGATATTTTATGAGATCGGCTCTTGACATTCTCACGCGCACTTCTATATTACTTAACTGGAGAAAAACAAGGGAGCACACTTTAATGTGAAAAGGAGCAATGTTTATTTTCTCTCTCTCTCTCTCTCTTACAGACTTAGCTCAGACAGTGGTGATGCAAGCACTCATACTCCATCATTTTTGCCATAAAAATATCCACAGAGACTGAACAGATAACACCATGGCCATAAAGTTCAAATGGAAACATTAAATTAAACACAATATTTGCATTCATTTACAATGGAACACTGAGTTCAGTGCATTGCCAATAAACATAGAATTGAAGCTCATTTGTCCTAAGTATTGTGTAAATCTTTACATTTGCAATTTTGTCACTGTTAACCAACAAACAGTGGAATCTAACCTACTGTAAATTAGCGAGAACATATCGTACTTGATTGTTTCCTTTGGGAGGTTTTGCTGTATGGGTTTTGACTTTACGCATGAACTTATGTTGGCTATTTTGTCCCTTTAAATTGGAGAAATTAAGCAAAAAAACAAAAAAGAAGAATGAAGTTTACCCTATTGACATCATCATTGTGCAACAAGTCTGAGGGTGCAAGGGTGGTTGACTCGATAAAGTGAAGTTTGATGAACTGAAGCGTAAAAATGATCTGTGAAATAGTATGTAGAGATGAGAACTCTCTGCTTTTGGTGTAGTGGTATTCTGGCACAGATGTGTCTCACTAAATATCCATATGATCAATTAGCAGAAAGCTGAGTTAAAAAAATCAAATAAAATTACACCCAAATGTGTATTTCACGCCTAATCTCCGATAATAACCCGGGTCTACAACTGTAACACAATTCACATAATATGCACCACATAAAATAATAATGACAGGACTTGTATGACTGCCAGAAACAAAATTAACACAATAAGTCAAACACAACACTTTCCCAAATATGAATACGTGTTAATTGCACCAGAATACATTAGAATTTTAAGCTACAAAAGCATGAATAAAGTATGAACAATGTGCAAAGACAAAGTCTACATTTAGGGGAATCCTGCACTTAAGATTACCATAATGATATTTCCTCTCTGTCACCTTTTAAAAATAACTCGGCATTTATCCTCGTAGAGTAAAATTTATATGAACAGCAGTGGTTCCTTTGGTTCCTTTTTAATGAGCAAGGAGAAGATAAGGGGGATGTAATTACTTTACAAAATATACATCTGTAATTCTGCTCTTTCCAGCAACCCTGACTGTGTGTGTATGCAGTATGTGTATTTTGAGGGAATTTCAAAGTGCAATATCTAAGAATTAAAATTAAATAAAAGAGGGGGGAGGGCAGAGGGATGATAATTGATTGTGGCTTGTTTCCTAGTTATCATGGTACAAATATGCTCACCATAGCCCAAAGTGCCTTATAGCAGACATTTCTAGTCCAGCGCAGTCCCGAGCTGAGACTGATTTAGACCGGGTTTTCACTAAGCTTTTTAAAATCGAACCCAACATCAACCAGAATCCGCCTTGATTCAGCAAATTATAATAAACACAAAATCCATTTGAGAAGCTTTGACAAAGCAACGCATCATGCAACACTTAATTCTTCTGCACAGTAAAGCTGCACTAGGTACATTTGCACAAATGCTAGCAAGTTTTACTGTCGTCTGAGAAAGTGAAGCTACTGGAAAGCTCGCATAAACGTTTAGACCAAAAGAAACAGCGTGGCGGGGCATGTATCAAAGGAAACCAGCTTGTAAAAGAGGAATAAATCAGACATTTGCGAGGCTATTTTTTATTAGGACATTGTGCTTGCTAGCTTCTGACGGAGATGTCACTGCCTCTGGGTACAAAAGTGCATATGAGGAGAATTTATGTTGGGTAAATAGAGCAGAGCTGATTGAATTAAAGAGGATAGAGACCTCGTCTGTTCTCTATCCAAAGATGAGTATTTTCACATCTCTTGCCCAGTGCAGCTTTAAGATTCTGAATTTGGGTTGATTTATTTTTGTCTCTGTGTAGCTTTCAGTTGTTGGGTTCCAGTCCCTCTAGATGGTCAGGGATTGGTAGACCAGTGAGAATGGTTAGACACTTGTTCCACACATTGAACACGGGGCACACGGGTTGGATGAAGGAGACGTGAAATGTATGTAGGTGCTGGGAGCCTACAGCATCGTAGAAGCTCAGGTATCCAGCATCGTAATCCAGCAGGACCCCAACCCGTCTCAGGTGGGGTGAGGGCTCAATGGCCAGCTCCTTGCTGTTGTGGCGAACCACCCAGGAGTTGTTGCAGCGGCAGAGCACCCAAGATGCAGAGTTCTTACCGATCCATTCGTGCTTGGGAGCTGACTTGTAGGCTATGCCTACAGCATACCTGGAGAGGAGATAAAATTTCCATTATCACAGGTGGAAACCAAAAACCTTCAATGTTTGCTTAAATGAGGGATATAAAGTATCTCAGTATCTTGTTTGTACATGATGGGGATGGTATAAGCAGATGGAGTGATTAATGGTGAAGAGAGGCAAAGCTTTCGAATTCAGCATCAATCTAGATGCCAGCATTCACCTGTGCCCATGACTAAAAGGATGAGATTGTGGATAAAGCCAAACTGCTACCTCTGTAGGGTGTCTATGTGCAGCTTTATCAATAGGGTCTGAGGCTCAGACATCTGGAGGGAGCCGCTGCTCCTTTGTGTCAAAATTGAGGTGGTCCAGGCATCCAATTAGAATGCAACCATGGAGGCTCCCCTTAGAGGTTCCCTGGTCACGCTGAGCTGGGAGGAGACCCCCAAGGCTGGTCCACAATACAATGGAGGGATTACATATGTCATCTGGCATAGCAGGATACCCCAGGAGAAAGTGGAGAGCATTGGTGGGGAAAATGATGCCTGCTTAGCCTCCTAAAACCACAAGCTAACTTTGCATAAGTGGGCAGAAATACATGGATGGATAGATGGATACATGGTTTCCTCAAACAGAATCCCTAAATTATTACTTGAAATGTGTGGCCCTCACCATGTGCTCCCTCCAATCAGAGCCTCCCAGTAGTGACGCCCACTGTCGATGTAAACATTTCCCACCACACCGTAGCTGCTCTGGCTGGCGAAGCGCTCCTGGCTGTGGCCTTTCTTGGATGTGGTTTCATCTCGCTCCACTGTCAGGTTATCATGGGACACCTTCAGCTTCTTGTGAGCAGATTTGGGATCAAGCTTGAACGGTTGGCCTGTTCATAGGAAATGAGATGAATAGAAGAGTTGCCTTACAAATGGTTTCTGTAATTTTCTAGGAAGTAGACCGGAAGTGTACCTCAGTTTTATCAACTTAACCGTAAGGACCATGTAATTACCAGTAGTAGTTTATAGTGGAGACTTTTCTAGCATGTGTAATTTCTCAGCTTTGACCTACTTACTGTATGTAGGGTATACCAAATAAATAGCATTTAAAGGCTGTATTTTTATAGACAAAAAAAAAAAAACCTCAGGACAGTTTCAGTCTTTATTATCTTACTGTTTGTCTTTAAAGTCCCTGGTTCACTGCTTCTGCTCCCTGCTTGGTTAATAGCCTTGACAACAAAGATATACTTGGTGCCACTCTGCAGACCGTGCACTGTGTAGTGGTTCTGCTTGATGTTGGGAACAATCATCCAGCTTTCCAAGGAGTTACAGAGGCCTGGGAGGACAGGAAAAGACAGAGAGGATCATGTCAGATTTAGTGAATAGTCAAGTAGTTATATTTTATATATATATATACGTGACTCTTTAAAGGTCGAACTCTATATATACAGTTTATAGGAACAAGAAATTGAATAATGCTAAAGAATGTATGTAACTGCAGGCATTTCTACATAAAATAAGAAATATTTACTTAAGAGATTCCTGAAAGAATGATGCATAGCTGTGTGAAAGGACAGCACAAAATAACTGGTTGTGTGCAAGCCTGTGCCAGTGGAAAAAGGTGAGAGGGCGTAAAAAGGCACAAGAGGGAACTATTCACACCTCGTTGGCTTCATAGCTGCACTATGCTCTCTCTGCTGTGTGTGTGTGTGTGTGTGTGTGTGTGTGTGTGTCTGGGTGTCTTTGGTATGTGCTTTTTTTTTTATTTATTTAATGGCACTTCAGCACTGCTGCACAACCTCCTAAGGCATGTGTACATGGACGTGGGTGTACATTTTCCCTCCATTTCATGGCTGTGTTTGCCTGCTGATTTACTCAGGAAGTTACCAGTGCTCTTTGTTAGCCATCCATAGTTGGAAACCAGTAAAAAAAAATTTTTTAAATAATGAGCAGCCTCAATCCAGATCTTAATGTCACTGTGTCACATAAATAGTTATGTCACGTTCTAACAAAGACCTGCTGCTTTGACTTTAAAGAAAAACAAAAAACTGATAGAAATGCATCTAGTGTCTTGACACTAAACTCTAACTCCTTTAAATGTTTTTAACCTTTTAAAATGTGAAAGCAAGAGAGGAAATAAAGTGTCAAATTAGTTTAAGAAATGAAACTGAAGTGCTTTTAAGCTTATCCAAAAATAATTTGCAGCACAGGGCTAAAACCAAGCTACAAACTCATATATGCTAGCCTAAATGACTACATTTAGCTAAAGCAAAAACATATCTTCTAAAGCTATTTTCAATCATTTAGATTATTTAAACTGACCATAATTGTGCTGAGCAATTGAATAACAGCAATTAAAGTAGATAGGCCCCTGAATTTATTAGTTAATATAGCGGCTAATCAGAATAGGCTAACTGTATGCATGTATTTGTGTATGTGTGTGTTTACATGCAATTTAAACTCCTTTACACAAATGGAAAGTACAGAATCTGATTAAATGAAAATCTTAAATCCTTTAGACAAACCAAGAAATTTCTTAAATCCATAAGTTCTTTCTATCTAACCTTCACACTCAGATGAATGCATCAGAGTGTGACCTCCTCTACCTCCTGGGCTACAGCCACCCCTACTGGAGCAACTGCTGAACAGGCTAAATGACTAAAAAGCAGTTTGCACATATCCAGTGAAAACATCTTCCATCATGATCTTGTCACACGTTTCCCACAGGAAATCAGATTCAGAAGGCTGTACAGAACAATTAGGCGTTAAGGATGTTGTTTCTAGTTTTCCACTGCATGAAATTAGAAGACTTCCACTTTCAGCATAGTGATTCATCTCAGTTGCCACAGGGGGAAACTTCTGGCACATGACTTGGATGACAAAAGTAACACCTCTGACATTAACAGACGCGATAACCAGAGGAGAGAAAAATCACAGTGTCCTCTTGAATAGAAAGAGACAGAAATGTGAAAGCAAGAGAGGAAATGAAGTGAGAAATTAGTTTAATGGCTGTCACTCTTAAATATGCTTTAAAATGTGAGGTAATGACAAGGTGATGGCAAAGGTGTAACCTTAGATAGACGGGAAGAAGAAAAGGAAGGTGGGAACCCTGAAGCACCAAGAGCTGAGTCAAAAGCAGGGAAACAAAGCAGAACGGGAACCAAGAAAAGAAACAGAAAGAGGTATTTTTGCTGTTAGGTAATTCTATTTGAATGATAAAAAGGATTTCAAAAAGAACAGATGAAAGACAGAGAAAAGGCGGTTTGATTGAAAGGGAGCAGGGGGATCTCGCCTTCAGATGCCCTGACCCCATTTTCTTCCTTGTAGCTGTTGCTCACTCGAGTGTGCTCGTGATTGTCTGGGGCTGGTGTGTATTTGAGCAAGTGCGAGTACGTCTGCGCATCCCGCCTGTCTGTTGTTGCTCTACAAGACACTGTGTCACTTAGAGTGCGTCGGGGATGCCGATTCGTTTTCCGGCTGTCATCTCTCCTGATACGACGTCTCACTCCTTCAGTGCCACTTAAACCTAAACGTTTCGCGTGTTTCGGCGTAAGAACTCTGCATATCCACTGAAGTCTAATCTTTCACTGAGTGCTCTTCGTGCAGTCTGGATTCACTATTGTCAAGTCTCATCCCGCTTTCATCCTTCACAAGCTGCAGTCATTTGATGTGTGACAACATCAGGGTGATAGCAGTATAAAGGCCAGAGGCTTCACTTCAGGAGGTTCCACTCCAACACTATCTTAGAAAAGCACTTCGACTCACAGCTGCCTAAGGGGAGCGAGTGGCCACTGGCAGGGCAGCACAAATGTACAGAGCAAAATTTAGCTCTGTCTGTAATTAGTTATGACCCACCCACCCCCACCCCCACACCCAGACTTAATTACAAGATTTTTGTTTTGTTTATTTTGTATATATTAGTCACACAGAGTTGTGGTCAAACGTTTACATACACTCATGAGCATGAATGTCGTGGTAAATTGGGGATTTCTAATAATTTCTTTAGCCTGTTCGTTTTCCAAGGTGGAATAATTGTACAGCATACATCTTTAGTGACTTATAAAAGCAAGAATTGGGTGTACAAGTTTATAATTATTTTTGATTTTCTCTAATCCGCACAGGGTCAAAACTATACATACAGGCTCAAAAGTATACATACAACCCCACTAATATTTGGTTAAATGTCTCTTAGTAAGCCACACTTGGACCAGATGCTTTTGGTACCCATCAACAAGCTTCTGGCATAATCCTGGCTGGATATTTGACTGCTCTTCTTGGCAGAATTGGTAGTTTTTTTTTTTAATTATTTGGTTTGTTGACACAGGTCAGGGCTTGGTTCTGGATGTTCCGAGGAAGTTGCAGATAGCAGATCCTCTTCATAGTATGAGACAGAGTAGGGGTTTCTGGCACAACTTTGCCTACTTCCACACAGCGAAGAATATCTGAAGAAGTCAGAACTGCATCAGCACTTATAGAACAACTTCACTTCTTGACCAACAAGCCATTTCAGCTTGTGGCCTTCATCATAGTCATCCCTGATGTTTATAGTGCGCCTGTGTATATGTGTTATTCAGAGTAATCCAGTCATAGCTATCGCTGGATTATTCTGAATAAAACTAAGAAATAAACATAAAAGTGACAACATTTAAAAACATGATTCTTAGGCAAGTTGTGATGCTCTAAATGCACATATGAAAGTTTATTCATGACTCAGTGTGACAGCTGTATATCACACTGACTGTGTTCAGATTCACCAAGGTAGGACTGCTAAAAGGATTGGGTTTTCCTTTTTCTTTTTTTCTTTTTTTTTTACCACAGATTACATTAATTGGATACTTAGGAAGTGGAGCTGTACCTTAATTACTTAATGGAGGCCATTAAGGTACTTTAAGAACCCTGAATGTGGTACTGAATGGGTCCCTTCAACTCCCCCCCCATCCCCCTGGGAAGCTGCTTTTTACAGTTCAAAAAGCTCTTCCCTACAAACGACCCACTACCTTTCAATCCTACCTTTTATCTTGCCAATATCGCTGAATTTACCCCCAAAACCTCTTGTTTTCTTCATCATAGCTGCAACCTTAAAAAAATTAACTTAGTGTAGATTGGTCATCTGGGTCATTTCAAGAATTATTCTTTTGCTTTCAAACACTTGAAAAAAACCTTAAGTTCCCATCTAATTCCAGGATCCACTGTATACTTACTGGCAATGTTGGACTGCCCGGTGAAGATGGCATACTGGAGCTCATAGGATGTCACAGTGAATTCATCATCTGACGTCCAGTGGGCAGTGATCGTGTCGTAGGAAGCCGTGCACAACTCTTCCCTTATGCACGGAGCACTTGGAGCTGCAATAATTGAAGCAAATGATCGTCATCTCCGCCCCTAATTTTATATACTGTTTGGATAAAACTGTAAATTACATTAGCAATATTCCAAAGTTTGGCACGCTCAAAGGTTGTCACTTGTTACAAAGGTAGCCCTGATTAACCTTGTACGTGTTCATTTGCTGCGATTTATGAGTCTACAAGCTTCATTACACACCGGACCGAGGACGCTCTTTCTAATAGAGTGGTAGGTTGAGCATTAAAAGGAATGCAGGAGCAATTTAATAAACTGTTCAGATACAAAAGCGGACCGCATTAACACAGCAGGAACAGTAAATATAACAGTCCTTTTTAGAAGTAACAAATGTGAGTCTTTACATAACCAGAGACATTAGATTGGCTCTCTTCCACTCATGCACTGATTCATTGGAAAACCTCATTATGTTATAACTGTTTTTTGGTCCACAGAGAAATAAATACAATGAGTCGCTTTTGTATTCAATCCATGAAGCCTCTAGTAGAAAGAGAATGGACTGAGGTAAAGAAATAAAGATACAAAGGCACAGCTTAAATTGATTGTAAAGCCACTTCCTATCTCTTTCTCTGTCTGTCACTCGCTCCCTCTCCCGAGCCTTCTGTCATGAGTGGCTGCACATAGTGGAGTGATTCAGACTGATTCACTTAGCGAAAAGGCCCTCCAGCGAAGCCCTCATGCATCACAGAGAATAAATATGAGCCAGCCATTTTCACAGACCTTCCAAACCCTGTACGCACGACACCTCGTTTTTGTCGTGCTCATAATTCATGCTGTGACATTTTGATGGGTCCTTGCAAATAGGACATCGGAAATTAATGTTGAAAATTAATTTTTGAGTTAATAGGCTGGGGTCTGTTCAAATGCAGTGCTTGAAGAAAACAGAGACATCAAAAGATTCTTATTTTAATCCTAAATTAAAGCAGGAATAGAATCTTAATTGGAGGCAATATTTGAGTCTCGAACCGTGAGAAACTGAATCATGTAATAAAAGGGCTATAGACTATAGATTAATACTAAAGATTAGACCATAGATTTAAGGAAAGAAAGCACCAAAAGATGATGATAATAAGGATGAACATGAGCCAAAGTCCTCAGTGATTTTAACAAAACATTTTGCAAATTAATTGTCTGATTTTAAAATGGGGGAGAAACAGTCCTGATGTCCATTTGAGCAAAAAGACTGAAACGAATAAAAGCATGGAGGTTTCCCAAGCACAGAATTCTGGGTTTGAAAAATAAATTAAACCTGCACTTCCTTAAATGGCCACTTGAGTCTGGCTTCAAAGACTTCCATGTCAAAAGGTCAAACTTTACAGCAGAAATAAATATGTTTACAGACAGGTACAAAAAAACTCTATGCCCCCCCCCCCTTATTTTTGGACTCCCCCACTAAAATTATATTTAGCTCACTAACTGTTTGTACAAAAAGTCACTGATCACTAATTATCAATAATTATCTATGGAACGTCTACCAGGCTTGTTAGCATTAGCTGGTAATGTAGCACATCACTCTGTTGTCACTACAGGATCCAAATACTGTAGCCAAGATGGTGACAGGCATAATGCAAACAAAATTAAGGTGTTAAAATTGGAGTTTACTAACAAATGGGCCATATCACACTGGCTAATCCATCTTTCATATACAGGCTATGACTTTTACCAGTGAGATAATCCAGATTCTCCAACAGTTTCTTCTCTCGAGTGAAGTCCAGGGCAAAGGTGTCGAAGGTGTCAGTTAGGTGTATCTCAGGGATCAAAACTTGGGTTGATGCGGTAGCCATGGAAACCCTATATCAGGACCAAGAGACACTGAATTGTAATAAACTTTATTTTAAATTGACTAGTCAGTTTAGGAGAAGACAACTTAAGTTACTTTGTAATCGTACGTGTATGTTTGGACTATTTTGAAGGACGGATCACCTTAAATAGGCTGCAACCTGGATGTGGAAAAAAGTATTGCTAATTCCCATGTCAACATCACAAGTAATACTAATACAGACACAAGCAATTTTAGCATTTTTGCAAAGCATCAGATATGATAAACACCAATATACAGAATTAATACCTCAACGGTTGCTAAATTAAAAACAGGACTGAACTCCCAATCTTAAGGAAATCCTCTTCCTAATTAGTGAAGCTGTGTAGATTAGCTTCTGATTGAAACTCTGCTTTTGTTTGAAGGACTAAAGGATAATGATTTCTTTTTATATCACCCCTTTTGTTTCTCCTGAGGATGCACATATTGGAGAGCAGGTTTTGTTCTCAACTGCCAAATCAATTAGTCAGAGAGCTTAAGCAGGGAGCAGAATAAGATTATGCTAAATAAAAGATGAAATCCCGCTCTACTTGTTTTGGCTGTTGGGGGAAGTTGTATACACAAAGTTTTCAAACTGTTTCTCACCATTTGTGCGTGCAGCCTTTAACCTCTCCCTTAAGCTAGACTTTGGCATGCTGAGCTGAATAATTAAAGCATGTGGTCAGTGTGTGGGCTGTCTGACCTCTCATTGATGCTCTTGGCCGTCTGCAGAAAGCGAGCGTGATCGGTTTCTTTCAGCGTCTGATCGGCCTGTGTTATGAGGGCCGAGGACCTCTCTATGCACTGCTTGCAGTTGGAGATCTGTTGGGCGAGCTTCCGAAGCCGCTGTGCCTGGAAAGTATATGAAAGGGAAGTCGTAGAAAAGACTATTTAGGATGGATCAGAAAGCGTGAAAATGTGATCATTCGAGTTAAGGTGTGGCAAATCATTATGGTTGATAACATAATCAGAGCTGGTGGCAGGAAATGTCCCAGAAATGTGGGGTTTTATGGGCACAAGTAGATGGATGTTAACATTTTGAAGTCACTCATACATGAAAAGGTCAAACCCACGGTTGACTGATGCAGGTAGTCATCATCTATTTCTGCATGTTTTTTTTCTACTGGTATTAACATCACTGAAGGTTAACAAAGGGCACGAATATACCCATCATCCTTAACTAAAATCACAGGACATTTAGCGTAATAGCTCTGACTTCACTTTTTCCGGGTGCTTTCACACCTGATGCTTCAAGCAAACAGCTTAAAAAGATGGACACAGTTACTGTGACATCACTCACTGGTTTCTTAAGTCCTGTTTTGTAGCCGGAAGTGACGACGAGGTGCTGGGCTCACTGTGAAACCACACGCTCATCTCTAATGGCTTGTAATTGACAATTTTGAAGCATGGTATGACCAAGTGTACAAAACAGACATAGATTTGTATTCGTTATGACCCAGACTGAGCCCATAATCTCAGCAGGAAACAGAGTTCCAATCAGAAAGCTGTTTTCCTCATAGGCTTCTATAGGACGGGAAGGCTTTTTGCAACCACAGCTATCGCCATCTGGTGGTACTGATCTGTGCTGTGGTTGGACCACCAAAAATCAATTGCTGCATATGAAAAAATACATAAAAACATTTTCAGTTGGCTGTAGTGGTCTTAATTAGACTAAGCTTCACTCAGATTTGATATCTTAACAAAAGAAGAGTAAAAAAAGAGCACATAAACTGCTTGGAAAAGGCTTTTTTTTTCAGTATGAGGTAAGCTTCTCATGCCTCAGCTAATCTTAACTTTTTCAGAGCTGTCAGTGATTGTGCTGCATGCAAATCTGGGATTTTAGTTCACCTTGTTTGCCCCTCCGTTTCATTTTCTTTCCCTGTCAGCAAAGATGTCAGGAGACGGATTTAGGTTAGTGGTTGCACTAAGGTCAAAGGGTATTTCATCAGCAGTTTGTCTTGTGAAGGACCCAAGATACTGTAATCTGATTTGAAGCCAATTGTTATTCACTATTACTCGAGACGCTTTGTCTCAGAAAAATACAACGTTGAATTGCTTTTGATCATAATCTTGCAGAAACACACACAAAAAAAAGCAATTTGTAAGAATTCTGTTGGCCTAAAAACAAGGTTCCATCCATCTGTATCTGTTTCTCTAGCTTCTGCACAATCCTAATAGCTGAAAGCCTAGATTACATGGTGAAAAAAAAAAAATAAAAAATCCCCAATGCATTCCAAGTCTCAGTAGACGGAGCTTAAAAAATCATCTGGGTTTAGAGTACGAGAAAGAGTGCCCTCCCATATGCTCTGGGATCTACTTTTGGCGAGTCTGTCTGTTGTTCCCTTCTGTTGAATATGTGTTGAAGGGGTTTGCCTTCTGCTGGCAGAATAAGGATCAGGTCAAGCAACTGTGATGAAGCATTGTGTTGGACAGAAAATGGGGTCCGATGGTATCTTAAATCGATGTCAGACTGTTTAAATTGTTATTAATGAAAGCGATGGCCTTGCTGGTCAATCAGCTGTAGCAAAATACAAGCTTTGATTTGTACTTCCGTGTCAGGCAGATATTAAACACGCTGCATGAATGAAGAAATCCATTTGTTTTTGCAGATTATTGTAGCTGCAGACAACATTCACTCTGTGAGGATTATTGTGTGTGCTTGAGCAGTTGATTATTGGACCGAAGCAGCATTTTAATGTTAAATAAGGGCTGTGAAACTGATTGAGAGAACATGTAGCAAAAGTTAGTTATTAATATAGCAAATGAAAATAGACGGTGTCACAGTCCTCACCCCTCTGAGTGTTCACCTCACCTTCCCCTCTTTGATCTTGCTGCCAATGATCTGCCTCCTCTGCTGAATAATGTCAATCAGGACATCGCACTCCTCCATGAGCTTGCCCTCCTGGCGGGACGCGTTCACCTGAGAAACCAATTCACACAGAGTATTAGACGAATAAAGGGGCTGATGAAGGGTGTGGATGGGGTTTTTAGAGGGATGCGTGTTTAGTGATTCCACATCATGTCCACCGAGGGACAGGCTGTTATTTTCCTCCATCAGCCGGCTCTCCTGTCTGGAAGCAGACACTTGAGGAAGCTGAGGCATATTCAGCTATTTTGCCTGCTGCTGGCTACAGTGCTGAGTGATAAGTAAAATAAGAGGGAAGCACTGTGGCTGTAAGAAAGAAGACATGACTCTCAGCAATATGCTGTGCAAGGGTTATGAAATGACCCCTTACAGTATATACTATATATATAAAGTGCACCATATTTACCATTTTACCTGAGTGTATGAATCCTGAATGTGAAACAAATATACAGTGGGTTTATATATTTCATGTTTCATATATTAAACAAGGACACACAAAAGCAAAGCGATATGCAAGCAGTTAAACAACCCAGAGTTCGACTGCCATAGACTCCCGCGTCAAAATGCACAACTTTACAGCAGAAATAAACATGTTTAAAGGCTGATTAAAACATAAATAGTTTGGGTCTATAGAGCTTATTCCCAACTTCATAAAAACTGTACTGTACGTCATGACTCACCTATTCAAATTGTATTAAGGCTTAATAATGTATATATTATTAGAGGTGTGGCAGCTTTGAGTGACAGCCGTGAACAAACTGGAGATGGCTAGCTCTTTGCTAGTCATCAGCTAAGCTAGCTCAAGCGCCAGAGCTGGATCTCTTGCCCATGTCTGAGGTGCTTTTAATGCAATTTTCTGACATACAGTATTCTTTGCGCTGCCTCTAATTTTGCTAAATGCTGACACTTTCCATATGCTCGTTGCCAAAGACGCTAACGAGCCTTAGCTGCTATATTTGTGCGCTACACTTTTGACCAAATAATGTAATTTTGTGCTTCAAAAAAACGAGACAGCTTCAGCTAAATTCACTGAAGTGCTACCCTCAGTACAGCTCGCTGTATCAAAGGTAATTTTTACCACTTTAATGCTTTTCTACTTGGTCAGAAGAAAACATACTTTATTTGCGTGCTGCAGCTTTATTTCTACTG
The DNA here is from genome assembly GCF_007364275.1 of Archocentrus centrarchus. Lineage (NCBI taxonomy): Eukaryota > Metazoa > Chordata > Actinopteri > Cichliformes > Cichlidae > Archocentrus > Archocentrus centrarchus. The sequence continues at coordinate 22,829,063 of NC_044347.1, read as the reverse complement.
ATACTCTGCAGCTTTTGGGGTCTGTGGAAAATGAAGTAAAGATAAAATGTAAATATTACATCTACTAAGGAAACAATGAAATTATTTTTTCATGTGCATTGGTGACTGTACCCACAATCACTATCACATTGTGGAGTTCCAGCCTAGCACTATGCTAACTGAGCAGCGGTATTATAAAAAGAGTAATTAGCCTAGTTTCTCTGTCTGTGGACTGAAACATCTGTGTGCCACAAATCCCACTGACGGCAGTTAAGTTTAAGAAAAATGATTTAATCTAGCTGGAAGGTGTTTGGAAAAGTGCAGCTAACTACTTTCAAGATGGTTCTGCCACGAGGCTCCATTCTGTGAGGCATTTGATTCACTTTGCAGTTGGAACCCGTACAGTCTGAGCAGGCTATAAAAGTTGTTCAAGTCCAATTACGAGAGCGCAAGTCCAAACATAATGTGTAATTTCTCATTGTGGTCATTTCCTACTGGCCCTTTCAGCACCTTGTAAAGTGTTTTCTTGCTGCAGCAGAGCGATAGCACTGGGAGCAGTGAAAGGGAAGTCTGCTGTGAGTGTTACCAGGCTGAAGAAAGATTGCACAGCCATTCAGGCAAACATACACTCTGTCTTACAAGCACACATCTATGCTGACAGGTGTTTTAATAATGACATCATAGGGACTCATTTGCTTTTCCTCCACAGAGCCAAACGAGGTTTGAGTAGATTTCTGCAATATCCTCAGCATCCTTTCCTAAACAGCATTTATATGATTTTCTGGGATCGTGTTGCCAACAGAAACAATTTTCCACCTGGATTACATCTCAGTGCTTCTGTTAGACATGCTGAGCTGACGGCCTCAGCTCTGCTCTATAGCAATGCCTCTGCAACTGTCTTTTCAACACTGTTAATTGGTTTCATCAACATCACTGTGACAGCTGCGGGGAAGCATGACATTTTAAACAGCTAACTGTATATGTTATCTCTGAGTGGCATTTTGTACACCACTTAGTATACTTATGCAGATTTTGGGTATTCTGGGTAGAAGCCTTTCTTCATGTGAACCAAAAAGGCAAACACTGAGGCTCGTCTGTTCTTTGGAAGGCAGGTCTTTTTTTCTCCAGCAGCATTTATTTACCTTGCAGCACTGATTAATATGAGGAATGGCTTCCAGAAACTGATTAGAAACAATCAGAAACTAGAAGGGCTCTCAGTAGAGCGCATACCTCCCCCACCCCAAACTGTCCATGTGTCGATACTGCGCTGCAATAGGTACCACCCAATGTTGTCATACTCCACCATAAATTACTAGATCATAAAGACTAGAAATTTATTTCATCGGCTTTTAAAAACTGTAAAATATGATTTTCAATTTGTATGTAAAAAAATGAGATCCACATGAGCAGATACTGTAATACATAGACTGGATATATTTTATTTACTTTATGTACCTTGATAGGGTCCTCTAAAAAGACTAAGTGAAAAACGAAGAGTAAACATTTGCTGAGAGATGAATTGTATATGGTTTGTAGTTCACTTTGCAGTATTGTGAGTATTTTAATTTAAAATAGAAAAAGAATAAATTCTCAACAGTAACCCGATTACCAAATTTCATCGCGTTAGCTGAAAAATTCAATGAGATATTCATCTTTACATTTCACCAGTGATGGCAGATGAGGTTTTTTTTTTTTTTTTCTGAAATATTTTGGGGACCTTGACCTTTGACCTTGAAAATGAAATCATATGTTTTTGGGCCCCGAAGGAGTATTTCCACAAAGTTTCATCAATTTTGGTTCAAAACCTTTTGAGGGATATTGCTAACAGACAAGCAAACAGGCATGAAAACATCAGTGGAAGAGGAAATAAACCTGCAATGAAAGTCTCTTAGCCTGTTTAGTTTCCTAGGAAGATCTGACTTGTTTTCTCTGACATTTCATGACTGTAGACCTGAAGGTGCCACTGTGAATTTAGGATGATATGCCACTTACTGCCTATATCTCAGGAAGAACTACCAACAAGGTGGCAAGGACACACAAAAGTAATCTTACGCTGTTTTTCACAAATGCACTTTAGCGCTGAACTCTTCGAGGACTTACACGGCAGACGAGCATTTCAGAACGAAAAACACGCATTGGACATTAGCCAGTCTTCAACCTGCCATCTCCATAGAACAGTACATGTGATGTCCATGTAAGAATAGCACAGCTGATATCCCAGTGCATTAACCAACAGTAGGCTGCTGTCATGTTTGCTGTTACCTAAATGCTCTAAGCAGACCTTGCCTAAACCACACAGAGTATTTCTATGAGAACAAACACATCTATTTATAGACTATCTGTGGATTATTTACTGCTTTGTGCAACCCTTGATAAAAGACAACAGTAGAAAATATCCAATCCAGATTCTTCCAGAAGTGTCCCAAGGTGATGTGGGAACATGGCTTTATAACATGGATGTTCCTGGTAACTAATTTATTGGCTGACTGAACATGAGAAAAATACTCAGACTGAAAGACTAGTCTAAAGGTAAGAAGACACTCAACTGACCAGCACAGTTTTGCAATGGTGGTCCACAGATGCTACACAGACTTTTGCTATTTATATTGATATGTTGGTACTGAGCGGCAGTGTCAAAAATACATAGAACGGCCAATGGGGCTGGTTTCCTTTAGCCGTCTTTAGCCCCTGCCGTGGAGAAGACATACTGTGAGTGATGTACAAAGAAGTAGGGTTGTGGTTTACTCTGCTGTGTTTCCTGCACAAGCCAACATCGCAGCCAATTAGAATCCTACATGTAACCACCAAGCTGTGTACTTTTGGCTTTTTGGACAAGTGTCTCACAATCCCTCTGTCTGCACTACCCAAGATGGACACCAATGTGGAACCATTAATCCTGCGTCAGAAAAAAAAGTCAAATCTGAGCACAGTCTGAAGGGTGAGGATAAATATTGCCATAAAAATATTGCATAGGTATTTAAAAGCCATTTGCAATTGTTTTTCCACATTCTTCTATAACCAATTTAGAAGTGTAGCTAATGTTAGCAGTGCTTGCACCGGAGGCTCTCATACTTTGCAGGCTAAAAGGATTGCTCCAGTCAAGTGACCACACACGAGTATGCTCAGACCTCCAAAAAGAATGGTTGTATGTAGGCTGTGTCGATGTGCTGCAAAGCTATCAACTGTCTTACTTTGAAACATTGTTAATGACTTCCTGTGGTGTGTGGCTCCATCACATCACAGAAGCAGCAGTTAACTAACATTGTTCACTAGTAAAATCTTAATAACTGGTTTAACCGAGTAGTATTTCCAGTAGCTGCTACCAATCACTCACAGTCAACTAGTTGCCCACATCAAACCCACTTTCACAGTTATGCCTTCCACAAAGAAAGCTTATTTTCAAATGGAAAAGAATACACACCGTACCCCTGAACACAGTTAACCTGTTAGCAAATGGTTGACATAGTAAAACTGCAATAAACAAGAGTGGCAGAGCCACACTGTCACACACACACGCACACGCAATTTGTGACCAAAGTACATGATGTGCTGTGTAAAGATGTGGAGCATCTAATGACTGTGGGCAGAGCCCTCTGGAGCATATGATCAGTGTGACAGATTATAGCCTGAGAGGGACATTAAGTGATTCATTTAACCACAGAAATACACACAGGCACACACACACATACAAATGATTCAAGCCTGGAGGATATCCAAACTTTCTAAAATGCATATCAAACAAACTTTCTGAAGGGGAGGTGAAGTTGGTCTGGGAGGGCCTATATTCACTGACACTCGAGCCCAAAGCATCAGAGCTAATGCAAAACTGCAAAAGCACTAAGCCTTTTTAATTTTCTTGTTTTCCTTTTCTTTTATGGGATAATTCTCTTCCGTTCATTTGAATAAACAAACCAATTAACTGCCTAAAATGATCCCTCTTTGAGTATTTAGGATTATTGCTGAAAGTCATTGTACCTTCACAAAATTATAACGGCATCCTGTTTTTGTTTTTTTTCAGCATGCAAAAAAAAACAGCGTAGAAGGGTCCAAATGTGGTTTTGGCTTTAAATTCTTTCAAAACAAAAAAAAAAAAAAAAAATGAGCCATAATGCCAGCTGAAAAGGAATGCATGCGTAATTTGGTGTGGGAGCATTAAATTAAACTGTGGCCACAGCCGAACCACAGCAGATGGTGACTCAGAGGAACTGGATCTGCAGCCTTTTTTTTTTTTTTTTTTTTTAAAGCATGACTCGTTTAGGAAGATTGCCATTTTCTTGATCTTTCTACAACACTTGGGGTCCGAGAGAATCTCAGCGGCCATCTTCAGTGGAGCTTTGGAGAGGCTTAATGTGATGTGAAAAATTCAGAAAGCTCCATCAACAGCACGCCAGCCAAAGCTGTGTGACCATCATCCTTTTTTTTTTTTTTTTAATCCCTTTCAAATTCATGCCAAGCACGCCAAACAACTCAATTTTCTGAGTTCATATAAGTTCATCCATGTATTTTTAGCTCACGTAAGCTCATTTTTGAGTTTACGACTTGTCCGATATGACCTTTCACATCTATCACAAGATGCTATCACTGTATTCCTCAAAGGAATTCTTTATTTAGACCCTTTAGGGTCTTCGAGTGTGTTGTGAAACCCTGCTGTATGTGTCATGATGCATGGGGGAGAAATAGGTCAAGCATCTTTTGTTTGTTTGTTTGTTTTTACCCTTTTTATGTTCATCATTTATTCATCAAAAAAGTATCAAAGTTTTTTTTTCCCCCCATTTAAAATTTGCCCCCCAGCTTATAGCTCAGAGGACGCATCTTTGCGTGATTGCGACACAAAAACATGCTCACAAAAAAAATTTATACAGCACTTAAATCTTAATAAATCATAATCCGCTTTCCTTGCAGCGTGCAAAGGCCCCGCCATGCAGACAGTCTGTTCTCCATTATTGCTAAACTAAGATGTCACTGCCTCCCAACCGCTGCCTGTGGCATCACTTTATTTAAAGCTTCTTAGTGGGCCAGTGGAACATGAAGAGGCAGGCTTAGCACAGAATTGCCTTCACTCGAGTCAAATGCATGCAGACATTCACACATTTGGTTATTATCCTAAAAATAAACATGTTAGACTGAAAGCAGCTGATGTGTATTTGCCTGTTTCTGCACTCAAGCTTTTTTTTTGGGGGGGGATGCAGTTTCTTCCTGCAACAATGTTAAAGATGCTACATGTGTTTGTATTTGCACATACAGATTTTTGTCTATATCTTATGTGAGATCAGAGCAAATATAATGAACAGACAGCACATTCTGTTCTTTTTGGTGTCACGGTTTTATATCAGGGCTCTGCGGTTAATGCAGATGTAACCAAATTAAATAGGGAGTGTGGTGAGCATATATTACTGAGTCCAAGATGACACCTTAGAATAACTTTTTACTCAAGCAAAACCTTCTGTGATTATTTCTAACTTGGTATGTTTTACTTGCATTTGTAGTTTGCCTTTTGTTATGTGTGTTTTACATATCTCTATACTGTCACGTGTATATTGTATACTTTTATTTCATCTGCCCAAAGACAACAGAAAAACAAAATACATTATTTAGAATGATTTTAAATATAAATGAAATAATATTTAAATTAGCCTTTTTGCAAACATCTGGAACAGACAGTCCCCCTATTAAAGGATTTTTAAAAAAAGGCTTTTTCAGTGGCATTGTACAAAAAAATCACATAAATCAGCAGAACAGTTTGAGTATGTAATCAAGCAAAAATACCAAATACTTCGAAATTAGATAGTATAATGTGTTTTAAATGGCAGATTATTTACATTCAGTCATTTACTGCAAACTGTGTTGTCAACTCTTGATACATGCTAAGCTAAAGGATGCGGATCAATCTTGAGTAATTACACAAATTACACCGGCGATGCTACAGCTACAGTTATCAGTCTTAAATATTCAAACCATACCAGTTTACATTTACCCATTCGGTTCAGCTGAGCAAATCTGATAAGTACCAACATACAGCTGTAGACATGCTGCTAACCATAAAGGGCCACATGGGACTCACCTCTACATGTTGACAGGTTTGAATCAATTTTCCCATAAGAGACTCCAGCTCGTTGTTCCTCTTGATCAGATTACTCAGGTTGGAATCCAGAGCTTGCTGCAGAAATCAAATAACACAAAAGAGACAACAGAGAAAGTGAAAGACAAGAAGAAAAAAAAAGTCTCTGACATGATGCAAAGAAGCCGAAGTGGAGGAAGAGCTGCAAATAGAGGGAAGATAAAAATGCAAAAAAAAAAGAACTCCCCTCCCCTTTAGTCTTCTCTGCCGTGGAAGCCAAAGAGGGTGTAAGAATATCAGGCAATGAACAACAGAAAAAAACAAGGAAAAAAAGTTATAAAGCAAGTGGAAAAGAGCTGCCTTCAAGAAAACACAAGAAAAAAAAAAACGGTTTGATTCCTCAGTTCAGGTTCACCACATAACACCTAAGAGAAGCAGTGATTTTCTATCAACTCTCTTTCTGCACACGCATTCCCAGGAGTTACAGAGTTATTGCCTGTCCTGTTACAGAGTGCATTTGGTGACCACGTACCTCTGAGCGCGGGTGATACCCCTCATCTCTGTATTGCCTCCTCATCCTGCCCTGTCCGAGCCTCTGACAGAGAATCCTACTCTACGAGAGGATGTGACTGGGACAGCCACTCCACTGAGCACCAAGCCATGCGCAAACCCGGCCAAGCGGCAAATTAGGCATCAAAAGCTTTCCCTATGAGAGCATGCAGCAACGCTCTCGGCTAACGAACCGGCAAACAGGTGACAGCACGTCAGCCCTGTCCCTTAATGCTCCTCCCTGCTTTTCCCCCCCTCTTCCACTCTTTGTTGCTTTTCATCTGCCTGGGCACAAGCTGTCTCCTTTACTTCTAAGACCATCATATTATTGCCAAACCAAGCGTGCTTAAGCTGCTCTGATGCCGTGTCTCCTCTTGCCCATTCAAAACTGTTTTCCAGATGACTTTAAGACCAGGCCGGGTGACTGCAGAGATTTGCACGTCTCCAAAAAGGTGTGTAAGTTCACTAGAGCAGCAAGGCCACAACAGATGGCGCACGCTTTCTAACTCAGCAAAAAGTGAATCTTTTGCTTGTGTTTAAAGCTGCTAATTACTCATCTTTAGAGTTAGAAAAACAACCACAGCTACTGTAAAAAGACACTCAAATTTGCTCAACCTTTAACCGATTTTTAGCAGCAGTGTAAACAAAGCCAGTTCTGATGTTACATTATAAGGATTAAAAAGGCGCTACCTTAGAGGGAATACTGAATAAACAACAACAGTAAATACAGATAGAGATGTGCGTGCGTGTGTGTGTGTTTTACACTGTAGTGGTACTGGGGCTTAATGGATGGCCTTAATACCACAATGACACACAAAACCAAAAGCAGCATAAAGGTCTGTTTGAACAGGAATATGGCGCTGTCATCATTATCCTCTGCGAGGTAAAAATAAGCTAAACCTCTTAAAGAATGATGATGAGGACAAGAATCACAACAATAAGTCAGCAGCTCCCTCTGATGCAGCTGAAATTTGATTTCACAAACCAACGTGATGTCAATAGTTTAAAGTTCATGACGCACACTAACATGCAACACAGGGGAAATGGAATAATGAAGGTTTGCGTGCTTCTGTTAGTGGCTGTATTCCTGTTTGTGTTAAAGGACCCTTTTTGAGCTTGTTTGTTGTTTGTTTGGGACGTGAAAGAGGTTAAACCGCATCAACGGCGTCCATGTTGCAAAGTAGTATTTATCTCTCGGGGGCCGCTCGCCCTGTCAGGCTGATCGCCTGTCAGTCATCCTGCCCGTTTATCCGGTGTCCTCTCTCACTTTCTCTGTTTGCCTGTCCTCTTTTTTCAGCTGCCAGTCCAAGCCGGATTTTTACTCTGCATCCATCCATCCAAAAAGAAAAAAAAGAAAAGTCTGTGTAAAGTTAATCTGCTCTGAATCATCTTGGCTAAGCCTTTTTGATTTGTTGAGTTTTGATATATACAGTGAGCCACAGGATTTAGATTATCTTGAGATGGATGGATGGGTGAAAAATGATTCAATAAAAAATAATGGATACTTATACTTTTTAAACTGAAGTACATATTCAATATCCTTTTTGTTTTTTTTTAGAAATAATGAATAATAATTTGTACTAGAAACATTTTATTTCTTGATTTGAGCCCTTCTTTCTCCTTCTCCATCCTCCTTTACCAAGTGGTTTTTGTCCTAAGACCAATATGAGCCCAGTGCAGACAAAAAAGTGCAAATTACAAGAGCAAAGATCAACACAAAGGCTTTAAAAATGAGTTATTACTTCATAGTTTTCTACTACAGCTTTATTTATTATAATAATATATATATTTTTTTATTTTGTTGTGGTTTTATGCTGCACTATATAAAGCATTTCTTTATTAAAGATGAACTAGCATTTGCAGTTCTGCTCTCATTTTTAAAGTACTCCTGAAGCATGAACACAGCGCTGGTCTAACCCGAAATTTGAAGTAAACATTAACTTGCTGCTAAAATTGCATATTTGACATCGTTAACTGATTTATGGAAATGACACAGATAATAAAGTTTTTGCTCTTTTCAAAGCCACCAGACTGACAACAAAGACAGTAATTTATTTTTTAAACTCAGAAAACATGAATTACTGGTCACTTTAGCATTTTAAAACAATAACAAACCAAATGAAGCCACAGTTACCAAAAACTCCTGCGTTTTCCAAAGAATAACTGCTTTTTGTGGTAGTGAAGCTTTTTCATTTCCTTGTGGGAAATGTCTAAAGGCAGGTAAAATTGTAAAAATGTTGTAAATATTTCGTGTTACCTTGCAACAAAACTGATACTTTCACAAAGCCAGGTAGTTTACTCCCACGATCCAGGTGTATGTAATATCTACTGATGGAGGAGCAGTCTCCACCTAATCTGTAGCGGCAGTTTGATACCGGCCTTCGTGTAGGGAGCAGAGACCTGAGACTTGGCTCAAATTCAGTAATTGGGGGAAGTGAATGAAGAGCAGTCCCATCAAGAGAGGTATAATTCCAGCCTATTTTTATTTTATGGCAAACTATGATCTTTGCCTAAGTACTTTTTAGTGCCTAACCCTAACCAAGAAGTTTAAGAAGCTAAACCATACCAAGAAGTTTTCAGTGCCTAACCAGAAAGTTTCAGTACCTTTACCTATCCAAGAAGTAACGGTACCAAAACATAACCAAGATGTTTTCATTTCATAAATCTAACACAGAATTTTTTTGTATTGTTTTAAGTCATTTTTACCGAATGAATGTAAAAGAAGGACTTCTTGCTGCCTAAACCCAGCCATCTAGTTTCCAGTGCTTAACAGTTGAGTGAGTTCAACACAGTTTTTATGAGGTTTTTATTTTTCAAAGAAAAGCTGCTTCCTTCAATGGTATCTGCTCTTAATTAGGTTCTGAGCACCCTGCAGCAGGACAGCTTCCCACTCTCTTAGTTTCTTTTTATATTACCTCCCAAAACATCCACTCTTTGAAATTGAGGTACATTTTGCATATGTTTCATCACCTAACATCTTCCTGACAGCTTAAAAAAGTTGCGTTTCCATATAACAATTATCACACTTGTATCAGTGTATGCGCTGTTCATGTGTTCAAAAATGACTGTAGATGCATGCTATAAATGAAATGAATCACCCTGGAGCAGTGCTGATAAGCTAGGAATGTATGCAAGCGGCTCACACATGCTCATATACTCACAGATACCGACAGGTAAGCAACTGAAGTCAAAACTTCAGAGGACCTACATCTTTTTAAGATTTACTGTGACACTGAGCAGGATAGTGCTCAGAGGGATCCTGCCAGGATTTCTTTCCATTCTTTTCCTGGTTTCTCACATGTGTTAGAGAGAGATCAGAGAAACCTTAGTCACACAGATGAGGAAAGAGACTGTGTGAGAAGATGAAGAAGAACAAAGACAGACAGTTAAACAGCAAGACAGACATCATAGAGGAAGCAGGAAGAGGAAACAGAAACTTGAAGAGGGCCCATGCTTGTTTACCACTGTGCTATCCAGCCTGTCCACCTGTCTTCAGACACATCTGCACTGCATTTATCTCATATCATCATTGTAGTGGGTGTTGTGTGTTGGTGTGTTTCCACTAGTTAATTGTGGGAAGTGTGTGTGTGTGTGTGTGTGTGTGTGTGTGTGTGTGTGTGTGTGTGTGTGTGTGTGTGTGTGTGTGTGTGTGTGTGTGTGTGTGTGTGTGTGTGTGTGTTTGAGACAGAAAGAGAGACAGAGAAAAGCCTGGAGCAAAGAGAACATCAAGTACAGGAAGAAAAAAGTTGGCTGTGAGTGCTACACAGTGCACTGTAAATTTTCACTTAGTGGCTTTTAATTACTACAGTTAAAAAGAGAACCGGACAAAGGGAGACAATATGATACCTGCATTTAAATCACAGTTTCTTTAAAATGGGACTCGTCTTGCCAAGCACCTTATAATATCCTTGGTTTAGAAATACAGAGTCTACTTTAGGAATAATCATTCCAGTTTGTCAGTAGCTACAATCAATACTGTATCTGAAAGCAGCAGGCAGCTCTTTTGAGGACAACCTGCCTCAAAACACCAAACAACAGGAAAAGCTGGTAATTAGTTCTGAAGACAAGCAGATATAGCAATGATAGCGCCAAATGCACAAACACATCAACATATTTATGCTAACTTGGCACCTGCCCGATGCATGAATAAGCAATGGTTGGTAATAACGTCACTATTTTAACTTTTAAAGAGTGGCAGTCACACCCTTTGACAGTGTGTGTTTTCACCTCAAACATACTGGTCTTTGATATGGCCAGAACCAGCCTGGCAAAGCACCCAAAGTGGCCTGATGGATGAATTTAAAAGTATAGAAAATGGCAGGTAAGCCAATAATAATAATAATATGTCAATAAAATGCATTACTTCCTGGTGTGGCATTAGTATTTTTCCAATCATAAAGAAGTAAAGTTGGAGTTTGTACAATTCTAACGAGTTTGAAATATTTGGTCAGTATTTGGTGTGACTACCTTTGTTTTTCATCACAGCCTGAACTCTCTGAGGCAGCTTTATGGTCATTTCTTTACAGTCTTCAGGAATCGTTCTTCAGGCTTCTTGAAGGACATTCAAAGCTCTTCTCTGGATGTTCTGTTCTGTCTGTCAACATGATCCCACACTGCTTCAATATTGTGGAGGTCTTCGGGTATGCTTTTACCGCATTGGCAGTGTGTTTGGGGCCATTATCATGCTGACAAATGAAGCTGCTGCCATCACACACTTTCCAGATGGTATTGCATGGTGGCTGAAACTCTGACGGGACTTTCCTGCATTCATACTTCATCAGTTTTAACAAGATCCCAAGACCACTGGATTCAGCACACCACTGTTGAACAAGTTAACAAGATAAACTGGATCAGATTAAAGTCTGTCTGCACTCTACACAGACGTTTTCACCTTCCTGGCTGAAGAACTGTAAAATATTATTACTTCTATAGCTAAATCTCTACTATAATAGGACAAATCATTTATTAGTAGCTGAGAATGAGAAGCGGTGGAGGAATTTTTCAAATCAGAAGAAAAAGGAATAAAACGCTGTGAAAACACCACACTACACACAAAACTGTATTATTGGAAAACTGTGCATGAAGTATCAAAAGTAAAAATACTTATTCTGCAAAAAAATGTTCCCTATCAGCATTAAATGGATTATTACTGCCACATGTTTAAAGGTGAGCTCATTTTAAATAGTTTATATTCTGTTTAATGTCCAGCATCATATTCTATAAATCACGTTTGTAGCGGCTGTCTCTGAAAAAAACTGTTTATGAGCTCAGAAACACAGGCCTGCATCTTAATTTAAAAAAAAAAAGTATATCAAAATATATTTTAAACAGTCATCTGAATCAATAGGCCTCAGCAGTGTGTCACATGGTTAACTGTTAATATTTACAGTGGAGATTAAAAATATTAATGAAAAATGAAGGCGTGTTGGCAAGATGGCCGGTTAAACTCGACATTCAGTCAGACAAATAATTTCTCACTGATGTTAAATCTGAAAGTGCTGCTAACCCTTCACCTGGCCAACTTGCCTGTTTTATTAGAGCAGACACGGTCAAACCTGCCGTCCCCTCTCCATCATCGTCACGGCTTTCCTCGCTAATGTACTAACGGGGTTATTAACAACTTTTTCACACTCCATCTTCTCTACATCACACATTGGCCAAGGTTGTTAGCAAGAGGAAACTCATCTGTTACGATGATAAATCACTGAAGTTTGTTTACTTGGTAGTGCTGGCTGTGCTTCCACACAAAGCACAGGTCGTAACTGATCTCAGAGCAGTGAAAGCAGAGCCAGCAGCAGCCTTGTGCGCTGGCCTCCCATCAGTTTACCGTGAATGACCACAGATTTATCAACCACCAGGAAAAAAAGGTGCTGGCAGGCGTCGCTTGCCCTGCTTGTCCTGGTGGTGCTTGTCCACTGCCTCAGCCTTTTCTCCCTGTTCCCCTTCCTCAGATACTCATACGCTGTTCATCTACTCTATAGTTTTCCAGACCAATTTCCTCAAAAATTAAAGGACTCACTGCACACTGGACTTGCATTTACAGATAATAGCTTTTTGAGACTCATCATGTTGGGGCAGAATACTCTTTAATGTCTGTCCAACTGTGTATCATTGGCATTTTTCATAGATTCAACTTAAGAAATGGGACCACATTATTTGTTTTTGCAACAGGCTGCTGGTAACAAAGTGCTTAAAGATATAACAGGCCTTTGCTAAGTTTTCTGTTATAGGTAGCCACAATGGTGGTTGTGTCATAAACCAGCTGTATGACAGGCAGATTGTGGACCCAAATGTAAACTCAGCAGCCAGTGTGTAAACTCAAATGTGCAGCTTTAATGCTGATCGCTCACCAAGGTATGTAGTCCAAGCAGGAAATCCAAACGGCTTATGACTCATAGCACACGGGAAAACACAGAACTGAGTTGCTTCAACGAAGGACAACGGCTGACTGAGACAGTTTATACAAACATGGGAGAACAAGGGAATAGGTTAGAGGTGGGAACACAACTAGGTATAATTAACGTAATGACTCTGGGGAAGTTAAACTAACCACAAGAGACAGAGAATATAACCCACCAAAATAAAACAGGGAACGAGACAATAAACAGGAACAGGGACTCAAAGAATAAAACACAAACTAATAGTGAAACAAGACCAAAACTAGATGTGAAACTAATACTTGAAAATATAAAGAAACAAACCAGGAAATGCTGCAGCAAGAAAACACTCAAAACAAAAGGACTCACAACAGGTTCAGGCATTCCTCTGAAAATGATCAGGTCAGGACTGAAAATGAATGAAAAAGCAGCCGATGGCCAAAGGAAAAAAATTGACCTTCAGAAAGCCTGGAGAACTCTTGCTCACGACCAGTTTAAAAACTTACCAAAAAAAAAAAGAAAAAGTCTGGTTTCCTTAAAGAAATGAGGGGAGGCTCAAGACTTTTGCACATCAATGTATGTGGCTGAATCTGGAAAAAGTGAGACATATTGTTGAAACAATTTCTTGTAAATAAATGACTCTTTTTTCAGGATGTTTTTTCGGGGGGGGGGGGGGGGGGGGGGGTATTGACACCAAAATTATTATTATTATTATAAAATTATCAACTATTGAAGGTTTGAGTGACTCTTATTAAAAATATTGTAGGTGACAAATATAAGTGGTTTAATTGCCCCCTAAAAAATTGCCGATGTCACGTTTCGTCTTGCTGCAGTGATGTAGAGGCCGCTCATCCACATCAGCGTTGTGTGGTCAGAGGGAAGAAGCAATGTTTCAGTGCTCGCTCTCTGTCTGAAAGTTTCAAGTTTGCTGAGCTTTTGATCGCTGCAGCGCCGAGTGCGATGTCAAATTGCACTGACACACTGTACGCTTCTGGCTGTCAGCATATGTATTTTTAATTTAGCTTTTATTGCTGTTTTATGATCCTCGTTAAAGATTGTTTGACAAAGTCAAGGTTGAATTTAAAAAAAAAAAAAAAAGGTCAGCATGATAGGATGGACTGTCAACGTATGTAAGGGAGCGAGTGTTTTTATGATATAAAAGATGAATGAGATGGCTGGAGGACATAAAGCTAAATGCCACGCTTATCACCAAGGTTATGGTTCAGAAGCTTTTGTGTCTGCTCGTGTTTTATTGTGTTTGCACCCGACAGCCCAAAGTATTTTTTTAACACTAAAAGGGCAGCTGATTAACAAAAGTGGATTACAACAAAACGGAACAAACCTGTGATTTGAAAGCAACACGTGCACACAGACACACACACACACATGAACAGCAACTCCCATCTTTTATCTTCAAGGTTCTTTCTTTTCAGACCCAGAGCCAAGGACTTTAAAAGCTATTTCCAGCCGCCTCCTCCGTCAATTTCCTGTGACGGGGATAATTTTATCTCCGAAAAAGGATGGGTGTTCCCACAATAACCTCCGTGGCTCTTATCAGACACACACCACCGCTGGCACTGAAAAAAGGAAACTATTCCAATCATCTGATATTCTCCCCCTCACCCCCTGTGGAGTGGGGATATCTCAAATTCCAGCGGATCAGGGCAAAAAGTGATATGAATGAAATGTTCCAGAAAATATGACCAAAACAGTTCCAACTTGTCAGACTTTATAATGAAAGAAGAACTGAAGAATCCTATCTGAAGAAAATGGGGCGGCCTGTAACATCTTGAGTATTTCAACTTTTAGATATGAATTACCTGAAACAGGGGGAGTCTGCGTGTTGTACCTCCTCTTTAAAGAAGTCTCCCTAAAGTTTTCTGCCTGAATTAAAAAAATCAAATGTGTTGTTCATCATTAATATTGTATTGCACTTCCCTAGGTAATTATGTTAGACCTCAATTTACTTCCTACCCTGTTTCTGTTTACCACGCAATTTTGCCTTTTTAAAGCCTCAGCACATTCACTGTATACGGTACAATGTTCATAAAATATGAAAACATTGTGTCTAAATGTACTTGTGTTGCATAATCATAACCGAAAAAAATATATTAAAGTTTATGCCTATATATATTTTGCTTATGTACTGTCTGAGTTTAATGAATTCTTTTACAAAATACTGCCATGCAAAGATTAGACAAAGAGAGAAAAAGAAATAGCTTAGAGAAATGAATTAAAGTTAAGTGAAGTGACGTGTGGTGCTTTGAATCAGAACTTATCCTGAGGCTGAGATATATTTTAAGCCTCACTCTTATTGAGGACACAGCAAAACAAGTCAGTGGTCTGAAAAATAAAGTGTGGCTGTTTAATATGATTAGGAATAATCCGTCTTTAACTTCGATGATAATGTATTGTATTCAACTTAATAGACAATTTTTTTTTTTTTTTTATCCTGGTCTTAAAGTCGTGTTTATGAAAATGAACAATTGTGTTGTATTTATGTTAAAAAAGTCTAAGAAATTATTGGAATTATTGGAAGCGTAAGAGAGGCTGAGGCGTAGAGTGCCAAACGCCACTGCCGAGCATCCTGCTGGCTAATGTCCAGTCACTGGATAACAAGCTGGACGAACTCAGGGCCAGGATACAGTTCCAGAGGGACATACAGGACTGTCTCACGGAGACATGACTGATACTGGCCCACGTTGTACAGTCGGCGGAGTTCTTCGGTGTTCATTGCATGGACAGAACGAGCGAGTCTGGGAAATCAAGAGGAGGAGGTGTGTGCCCAATGATTAATAACAACTGGTGTGACAGTAGGAATGTTGCCCCTTTGGAACAATCCTGTTCGCTTAACCTGGAGCCCCGCGAGTTCACTTCGGTCATCTTCAGTGCCGTCTATATCCCACCCCAGGCAGACATGGACACTGCACTATCCGAGCTACATGAGGCTATTTCCACCTATTAGGCTAACCAGCGTGATGCGGCTCTCGTCGTAGCCGGGGACTTTAACAGTGCAAACTTGAAAAAGGTGATACCAGAGTTTGCTCAACACATCGACTGCCCCACCAGAATATGCCACCACCACCGCATGCCTAAATACAAACAAAGGCTCAGGCAGGAAACCCCTGCTGTGAGAGAAGTGACACAACGGACTGATCAGAGGCTGCTCTACAGGGTGCTTTGGATTCAGCCAACTGGGACTTGTTTCGCAGCAGCGCGGGCGGAGACATCGAGGAGTTTAGGGAAACGGTTGTTTGAAAGTTGTTGATGACACTTTGCTTATGAGGACCATCAGGACTTTTCCCAACCAGAAGCCGTGGGTGGATAAATCTGTCCATGATGCCTACAATTCTGGCCTCACCTCTGGGAACATGGAGGACTACAAGGCTGCATCAGACAACATCAGCAGAGCAGTGAAAGAGGCTAAATATCACTACGGCCGCAGACTGGAACAACAATTACAACAGTCTGACTCCAGGGGACTGTGGCAGGGACTACGCACCATCACAGACTACAAAGCACCACACACACTGCCCACCACCTTCGGCCCACTACAGTTTGCATACCAGCCAGACAGATCCACAGACAACGCCATGACCTTCCTCCTCCATAAGACCCTTTCCCACGTAGACACTGGTAAGAGGAACTATGTGAGAGTGCTCTTTGTAGCTCAGCATTCAACACCATAGTCCCCTCCAGGCTGATCTCTAAGCTGTTGGACCTGGGCCTGGGCCCATCTCTGTGCAGGTGGGTTTATAGCTTCCTGACCAGCAGACCACAGGTGGCACGTGTCTGTCACAGCACTTCTCCTTCACACCAGATCCCCCCAGGGCTGTGGGCTCAGCCCTCTGCTGTACACGCTGTACACCCATGACTGTGAGGCCACATCAGAGTCCAACATCATCATAAAATGACGTTGTAGGACTGCTGTTGTAGGACTAATCTCCCACAACAAAGAGACAGCCTATGGGAAGAAGGTCTCCCGTCTGGAGAACTGGTGCCGGGAGAACCACCTTCTGCTCAACATCAGCAAAACAAAGGAACTGATCGTGGTCTTCAGCAGGAAGCAGCAGAGGGACTACCATCCCATCCACTTCTCATCAGTGGTGCTGAGGTGGAAAGAGTGGACACGTTGGGAGTGACCATCTCACGGGACCTGTCCTGGACTCATCACGTTAACATCACTGTGAAGAAGGCCAGACGGCGTCTCTACCTCCTCAGGTGGCTGAGAAACATCAAGCTCCCACTCAAGGTGCTCAGGAACTTTTACACCTGTGCCATCGAGAGCATCATGCGTGGGAGCAGCACCACCTGGATGGGAAACTGCACTAAGCAGGAATTTATGGCCCTAAAAAGGATGGTTTGTTCAGCTGAACGGACCATCAGAACCACCCTGCCCAACCTGCAGGACATTTACAGCAGTGCAGTGCAGGTTAAGGGCTCTGAAGATCCTTAAACAGGCCAGCCACCCCGAACACTCTTTCTTCTCCCCGCTTCCTGCTGGCATTACTGCTGCCTGAGGACTAAGACTGAAAGCTTGAAGAAGAGTTTTTATCCATAAGCCAGTCATCTGCTCAACTCTGAGCCCTAAACTGCACCATTACTGCACAATGTAAATTATTATATTATTCTATGTATAGCATCAATTACTTATTTTTATTCTTTATATATTTTTTACTAATTATTGGCTCAGGTACAAAATAAATTTTACTGTGCATTGTACTGTGTATAACTGTGCATGTTACAAATAAACCTTATCTTATCTCTTCTCTTTGGATAATAACAGTAGCCTGCTAACACAGAGCTAATGTTAGCTTTTTGACAGCTAACTACAAAAAGAAGCATAAAATACTCATCTGACAAAACTGCGTATCAAATTAAACACATAAATAGAAGAAAATAAAATCAAATATTTAAATTTTAGGCTACTGTATTGTTACAAGATAAATCATATTGAGATGATTCAGAAAGCTTTGTTATTAGCAAAGAGCTACTTGGAAACCCATAAGTAATGTTAGACTTTTGAACCTTTATTGGGCAGTCACCAAAATACATGGAAAGTAAAAATTTCAACCATAGTGTTATTGGAGGTCATTATGAGACCCTTTTTTTTTTTTTTTTTTTTTACTTTTGTGACTTTTTTTTTTCAATTGTTTTTATGTTACAAACCAAGTTAGCATATATGGTTAATTCAAAATAAAATAACTTACTGTGCTTCTTAATGGTCTCCCAGTTCATTTAAAATGCTGCTACCTGGTTTGCTGCGGTACAGGTACATCTCTCAGATATGCAAGGACAGGTCAGCCAGCGGTGCCCAGAGTTCAAACTAAACCCAGCAAAATGGCTTTTAGCCAATCCGGATTTCTGCTTCAGCTCAACTTGGGACTTACAGTTGCCCCAACTCTTTTTAAAGCCAAGGTAATGATTTTTTTTTTTGACTGCTTTTAATTAAAATGGACTTTGTACTTATTTAATAAATTCTGATTTAAACTTACCTGCTCTTTTATTTCGCTTGTGCATATTTTATTATGTTATTTTCTTTATCTTTTACTTCTTTTTATTTTATTATCTTTAGCTTTTAAAGTGTTCTTTTCTTTTTTAAAAATTTGCATTTTAATGTTTTTATGCCATTTTCCTGTCTTTTAAATATTTCAGTAGATTATGCAGAGCACTTTGAATCGGCTTTTTGTGTAAAATGTGCGAGTGCCTAGTCTGGTGCAGTCGTCGATGCCTTGGTGTGCACCTTTTATGTGTAAGCGCGTGAGAAAATAGACGGAGCATGCTCGTAAGTTAATGAAGCGGTCATACATCCTTTGTTTTCCCATCTGTTCTCCGCGTCCTCAGGTACTCTGAGTTACGTGAAACAGCACGAGGATTATAAATTTCACAGAGCGCTAAATCAAAAACTTGTTTTAACCAGCAAGCACAGTCAAGAGGAAATATCAAGATGTTTGCGGAAAATGACTGAATAACAAATTTGGGACACATTAATAGAAATCTCTCATTTTGAATCTGTCTATTTGATGTGTATTTTCTCATATAACCTTTAAGAACTGCTTCAGGCTTGGGAATGCACATGAACTGCAGTAATAGTGCTCACATAAATTATTTTTGCTTGCTATAATAATGCATCTAATAACAATTTGTCTTGCACATTTTTGTTGCTTGCACAGGCAGAAACCTGTGAGCAGGTGCCATTGCTTTGTTTGTTTGTTTTTCGGGGGGGCTGGGGTTTTTTTTGTTAGTTTTCTTTGGTTTTTTTATAGTATAGCTGATAATTAGCTTGTATAATAACTGCAGGGTGTGCTGACCTGTGCTATTTCTGCCTGGCTGAATGGGGAGAAAGAAAATCACGATAATTAGATGATGCACTGACCTGTAGCTTTCCTGCTAATTTTTCTTCTCTGCCTAAATTTGCTGAAACAGGCAACGTGAGGCGGTACAGACACCCACATTAAATCTAATGACAAAGGACATCAAGCCCATCATTGGAGGCAATGCGGTTTCTAAAACAAAAGGATGATAAAGAGCGAGGCAGGAAGGAGTGTTTTTAGGCTCATTTATTGGGCACACACATACGTAATCATGATCACGGCTTTTGGTGAAGGTTGAGTTTTCCCCATTGTATCACTGCATGCCCCTTCTCTGAGGACACATTACAAACTACTTCACACTAACACGTTTCAAACCCCTTGTAAAAGGAGAACCATGCTCAGTCTTGACATTTTATTTGAGGGTGCTTAGCAAGCGTGTGTCTAAAAATGTCCCCTGGTTAAATGATGCTTTGGCAAACTTAGATGTATTTTCTTGCTTGCTGCTCTGGAAAGAGAAATCTTTATTCTCCATCTTGTAAGCTGATGCTTTTGCTCATTAATCAGCAGAAAAAGCTCTAACTTTGTTTTCATTCAAATCGTCAGGATTGACCTGAGTGAAAGTGCCGCTTCTAACACGTTAGAGGTAACACTGCCACAACCAAGACATATACATATATATATATATATATATATATATATATATATATATATATATATATATATATATATATATATATATATATATATATATATAGTAGGAATGTACCAATAGGGAATTGTGGGCTGATACCTTCCAGACCTGGAAAATGAACCCAACACAGAAATACCACAAAAAAAGTCAGTTTCTCCAGCTGCTGCTTGAGGCTGTCTCCAAAAGCAAGTCAATCCCAATAGAGTTCCATCTTAAAATGCACCGCTTTAAAGAGAAAAACATGTTTACAGCTCTGTGCTCTGTAGCTAATTTCTCCCTTCTTAACAACTGTACTGGGGTGCTTTTCTTTTTTTTTACATAACTCACTCCTTTGCCTCAAAGTTAGAGGTGTGGTCACTAATTCAAGTTACTGAGCTTGACCTTTCAATTGTGTTTGTGCATTTCTGGAGCATTTTTCAATGGAATTAGCAGATAAATAATATGACCTGCAGTGCGGTGCAGCCCAAAGGAGTCCGGCATCAGGTTTTGATGAGTAAAATTCGAATATTTTATTAGGCTTCTTTATTAAGCAGTAATTGGCAGGTGTATGTATCTGTGCATTGCACCGCTTCAGTTTATACATGGAGCTTGCTAACCAAGATTGCTAGCACTAGCTTCTTGTCCAAATTTGGTTACTTCTTGCTCCAAAAATCCAAAAACACAGCTGCAGCCAAAATAGTAACACTGAGGCAAAATGTGCCATGAGAAAACTACTTTTGTGTTTCTTTCTTTCATTTTTTTTTTTTTTTTTGCAGTTCGTTATCCCTGTTTGTTAATAGGCTGCTATTGCTCAACAAGGCTAAGCTGATATGCAGAAAAATCAGTGTATCTCTATATCCCTACATACTGTTCTGGGCAACTTACAATGGCAACTTTGTAAGTTCCACACTCATTTTCAACATGCAGTGAACCTGAAGACAAAAAAAGAGAGTGTGTGTCACAAGCTGTTGGCCCGCTGGCTGACCTGAGTGATGTGTTCATTGTGTGGCACAGAAAGCTGGTTTCCAGTTTTCTGCTAAAACCAAAAACTCTCTCTGTGCTCACATAAACTCTGATTATAAGCAGCCACAAATAGAAGGTAATCCTGGTCTGAAAGTTAACTTACATCATCAGCTTGAACTGTGCAGTAAATAGATTTTCAGCTAAGTAAGATACATCCTGTTTTCAGTAATTCAGAGGATAACTGCACACTCATAGGTTCTGGATTTTGTGTTATACAATGAAAGCCTGACTTGGGACTGAAGCAAGTATACCTTGGCCAGCTCTACTTATTTTCTTTCTCTCTAGCTCTCTTTTTCAGAAGACATTAAAATACTCCAACATTATGCAAATGTAATCCTAAATCACTGGAGACACTCAAGAAAAGTGCTTATATTAGTCAAAGGCAGATTAATAGAGGAAACCATCTGGTGGACATTCAAGGTAACATTTACTTCTGCGTGATCTTTGCTGTAACACACACGCACACACACACACACACACACACACGCTCTATAGCCATTACCAGCACACTGTAAAAGCCATGCTCAATTAAGCACACCTACACCCAGCGGGCAATTGGTGCTCGTTAACCTGCAACCTCATTAAAGACACCATGCCTTGTTACTAATGACACTCCCCATATTCACTCTGTGTGCTTGCTTCTGAACACCCTCCTGGCACACTGGCATGGCGCAGTGATTATGCTAATTGCTTAATTATTCAGTAGAGATAATAAGTCAGCACGAGATGATAAAATCTCACATGATAATCGAGTTAGATACCTGGGTAAGGATAATGGGAAATTTCATACTTTACAGCAGAATAGAATTAAAGTTTAATATTCGTTCTGTGTGTGTAAGATAAGCTCATAGTCTTTTTGTTCTTTATCTGTCATGAGGCGGATGCGACAGATTTTATAGGTTTTAATTAGAAAAATGGGCGTGTTTAGAAGGTGTCAAATGTAAAATAACTCCATTAAAAATAAACTAAATAAACACAAGAAGGAAAAGACAAACAATTTCTGCGCTTACCCGCAGTTTTTCATAGCGGTCACTCAGTGCTGCCACCTGGTGGTCCCTGTGCCTTCCAACTAACTTGCAGAGGGAGCAGATGAGCTGATCATCAGTGACACAGTACATGTTCACCTTCTCCTCCTCATGCTCCAGGCACTGAAGCCCTCTGAGGTGGGAGTCCGGCATGGGCTCGATGAGCCGGTGGCCGGTGAATGGCTTCTTGTTTGGGTGCGTCGCTCTGAGGCACTCCTCACAGTATGACACCTCGCATGTCACGCATGTCTTAACAGCATCCTGTGGTGGGTCCTGCTCGCAGAACTGGCACTGGACCGGCTCTGGAGGCGTGCTCGGGCTAGACATGGCGGCGCTGACGGGGACCAGCGCCAACCGGTTGGTCCCTTCCTCACTGGGAGAGTTGGGCCCGCTGTGAGGGGCGGGCAACGGCAGTGGCAGGGGGAGCCCGGCTGAAGATGAGGCACGCTGAACTCTATCAATAATATTCTGCAAGGTCACGTTTCTCTTAAGTCCGTCTAGTCCACGCTCTGGACTCAGGGAAATGACATATCTACAGGTAGGGCACTGGAAGGCGCCGATGCTCTGAACTGATTCGTTGGTGGTGCAGTGGGAGACGAGTATGCGGTGGGCGCAGCCAAAGCACAGGCTATGGGCACAGGGGAGCAGCAGCGGGTCTTCGAAGAGCTCCAGGCAGATTGGGCAGGTTAGCTCTGACTCCAGAGTGTCCATCCTGCTCAGAAAAGGCCAGGCGGGACCAGGCGCAGTGTCAGCGAAATCCAGAAGAGCCGCTCAGCTGTCTGGAGGCCAGAGAGATAGATGGAGGCGAGCAGACAGGGAGAGAAAGAGAAAGGAAAAGAAAGCAGAGGGATTTGTGATTAAATGGTGTGAAACAGCTTACTTCTCACTGCTTTCTTTGGAGGGCTTATATCTCAATGGAGCAGACCGCTGAGTGGACTTAAATAGAGGAAGGATGTTAAGTGCTGGTTTTCTAAGTCTGACTGAAGACTGAAAATAAGACTAAACAAACAGAATAATTAACAAGGTTCAGGATATTTTACCAACAGACATTTCACTATTTAAAACCAACAACAGTTTTAAGTAGAAAGGGAGCACGTGAGCCTATCAATTCAAGTGTATTTATATAACACCAGTTTGCAGCAACAGTTCCCTCAGGGCTCATTATTTTGTAAGGTACAGACCCTACAATATTAGAGCGAGAACCCCATTTATCAGACAGTCCCCTGTGAGCAAGCATTTGGAGATGGTGGGGAGAAAGACTTCACTTTAACGAGGAAAGGGCCAGACTGCCACAGGACGACCAGTCAGGCAGTGAGGGACCACAAAGAGACCACAAACAACAGACGGTGCTCTGTGCATGATGGGAAGTCCCTCAGCATGGTTCTGGGCCATCTGACCCTGCCCTAATGATAAACTTCATCAAAAAGGAAAACCTTAAGCCTAATCTTAAAAGTGAAGAAAGTCAGGAGCTGATGGCTCTGCATCCCAGTCCATCAGGACACAAAAAGATGCAAACCTCTCTTTGTTGTCAGCCTGGTCAGAAGGATGAAGTTGTGAAACACACGTTTACCAGCAACAACAAATCTGTTTAAAATCAGGTTCAAGATCAGAAAAAAAAATCAGAAAAAAGCTGCATTATTATCGAAAAATAATATGAGAAGAAGTTCAGTTCAGAGAAAATGTGAAGACTGTTCTTTACACTGAGAGTCGAACATACAGCTGCACTAAAAGCATCCTGTGGCTTTTGTTGCAGCCACATTACAAACATGCTGTTAACCTACTTTTGCCCTTTGGTGATTCTCATTGTTGTGGACTCGGGAACGCTATAGGTTTCCCTATGCTTGGATTAACTGGACTGCTGTTACGGCACACTCCATCAGCAGCAACTGCCACCGTGTTAACTGCAGCATCAAGGAAGCATCTGTCAGGCTGTACTTAAAGCCAGTAAAGCAACTTCTCACTAATCGGATCCTTTATGTAACTGATGGGCGGCAGCAGCAGCAGCAGTGAGTTACGCTCCGTCCTTCATTCTTTACCATTAATTGACTGCGCAGTAGTAACTTCTATAGACAACTCTATGGAAGCCCTGAAAGGCAGGGTTGAATTTTTAAGCCTAAGATCTTTTTCTCACCTGGTTTACATTAACTAGAGGAAAGAAATTAAATTTGATCAGACTTTTTGTCTTTTTTTTTGGCTTTTTGGGGCTTCCGTACAACTGGCAGTCAGCAGTATTCCTGCAGGAAAAGATTTATTTGGAGAAGTCATTTCAAGCTTATTCTTGTGCACATCATTTGAAAACAACCACACTATAGTTTTTCACCTTTAACCGCTTGGTTTGAAATGGGAGTCTTGTTTTGACATGTAGTGCAGATGTGGCAGGTGCAGCCACATCTGCAGTCAGTTGCTAATTAGAGCACATGCCCATTTATTTCTCCTGCAGAGGAGCTGACTAGTGGTTTCCATCTGAACCTGCATGCTGTCAACACGTCTCCAAGAGACTCAGGAAGAAAACTTTGGAAACACAAAACAGCAAAACATAATAAGATTTACCATTTTAAAAAGGCCCGATTAGGTTGGAGGGTCTTAAAAAGGGAGGTGTCTGCTCTTTCTATAACTAAAAGCAGTCACAAATGGAATATGTTCTCTGATAAGTATTCCAGTAAGCTGTTAAATAAGTGTGGCTTTGTTTCCAATCAGTTTTAATAAAGAACAGTTAGCTTTGAGACTTTGCCTCTAGGTTAAAAATTGAACGCTGCATGCTTTCTTCAGTTCTGAACTCACAGCCGTAGGCCTGTTAATACACTTTTGGTTAATTTTAAGAAGATAAATTGGATTTTACGGTAGCTGAAAATTTCAAAGAAAACTAAAAATCCCCCTTTAAAAAAAAAAAAAAAAAAAAAAAAATGAAAAAAAAAATGAAACAAATCCCTCGGGGTAGAAGGATCTTTGCAAGTTTAAGGAAAATGGATAAATGGACAGGAATAAAAAAAATAGAAAATGATATCCGATTAGCACAGAGATAATAGAGAGTATGAGTGCATTTGATTATAATAAGTATGTAAATTGATATTATAAACCATGCTGCCATTTATAAACACTTTAAGCATAATAATGACACTAACACACACAAAAGCAAATGCAAGCTCTTTTGGGGGCAGGAAAGAAAGCGTCTCTTATCTCCACGGTGCGGCCTTTTCAGCAGATGTCACTGTTTACTGAGATTAAGACTCGTGTGTATCTGAGTGGACTGCTGCACTCAGAATATCTCCTCTTCATTCTCCAGCAATCTTTATGCATGGTTTCCTCTCATCCTCTGGGAAAAAAACAAACGCTGCAGATAAACTGTCCTCATATGAGCTCGGTGCAGTCCAACCACTTTTTTTAGTCTCTGTGAGATTTGAGATCAGATATTTATTTTCGGACCTGATGAACTGCAGAGGCAGACGGGAAGAGGAGAGGAGGAAAAAAAAAAAAAAGATTGTGTACAAAGACCTATTACCAAACAAGCCTTGATGTCTTATTTCTAAAGCAGAGGGGAAACAGCAAATGTGGAAACAAAGCAAATATGGAAGGATGTACAGAAGAAAATGTGAGAAATTGACTGAGGGAGATGGAAGCGATTTGGCAATTACGCGCTTTGAATGAAGCGAAATGGGTGTGTTTGACCGGACTGCTAAGAACAAACCCTCAGAGAGGCGCGCACTTACAGTCCATACACACTGACACATACACATTCAAACAAACCCTTCATCTGAAACAGCAAAGAGACCCTCTGAGGTGTTTATATCATCAAATCATTTGTCAGTGAGACCCGAGCTTACCGACTGTCAAATGAAACTCAGGGGGCTGACAGGGGGGAGAGTATGCTGTGATTCTTTTGGTCGAATAACCTTTTCATAACAGCACCGCTGGATCAAACTGAGGTCATGCAAACATACAGCAGCTCCAACAATAAATAATCAGCTTCGAGATGAGGGAGCGACGTTTACCTAGTAGGGTGAGCAGCATCTTGTACATAATCTCGTTTAGCCCACAAGCATTTGACAGCTTGTATGTAAGGTCACGCATGCACACACACACACACACACACGAACTTAACACATGGACTTTTCCACATGCAGGATGATGACAAAAGAGCTCCAAATACACTCTTTCCTAAACTAAGCCATGCAAGATTGAGGCGAACACGAATCTCTCAGCTCTTATTTTTTTTTTTTTACCCACCTGGATACACAATAAACAACAAGCAGAGGTTGTGACCTGGCAAATAGTTTAATTGAAAG
This sequence comes from Archocentrus centrarchus, assembly GCF_007364275.1. Taxonomy (NCBI): domain Eukaryota; kingdom Metazoa; phylum Chordata; class Actinopteri; order Cichliformes; family Cichlidae; genus Archocentrus; species Archocentrus centrarchus. Next base: position 22,802,785 of record NC_044347.1, on the reverse strand, counting down.
CCTTCCACGCTGCATTAATCTGTGTATTTACATAAGAAAGAAGAATAACTGTGTATTACCATCAAACTCTGCAGTTTCACTCCCATCAGATGTGTGAAGTGTTTTTGCAACAACAACAAGAAAACCTCTTGAACCCTACATTATCTGCCTAACAACCAATAGCAGTCAGACTAAGTTAGGAACTAGTTTGTGGCTAAAGAAAAGCCTGATAACTCTTTTTCTAGGCAAAATGTGGTGCTCAAGTGAAATGAATATGTTGTCATTTAAAGCAAAAAAAAAATCCTTGATTAGCTGCACGCCATCAGATGGCAGCCTAAGTCAAAAATTAGCTCGTTGTTAACAACAGGAACTGCCAAATGGGGTCATTTTGACTCCTGCAGGTGATAACCTGTTCAATCAGCGACCTTTATTTTAGCATTACTAAATATGACACGTTATTCAAAATTCATTTTTAACTTTTTCATAATGTTTTCGAGGTGATTTCTTTGGGGTTCTGCTAATGTTGCAGGACGGGGTAAGAAGGTCACCCCTGGCAGCTCTTCGGGGTGGTGGTTCTAGTGTTGAAGAGCCTCGTAAGCAGAAACATATACAACTCAAACTGAGTGCATAGGGTCCTACAAGGCATACGATCCAATTTATTGCTGTCAGTGAACATTTACATGATGTGTCTCTGCAAGATTTCTGCACATGCTGACTACTTTCCCTTTTTTCTAGGAATAACACACACCTCAACCACAAAACTGACCATAAAGGATGGGCAGCATTACTTTAAGATTACCTGGCAAACTTGGCAAAATCATTCATTACTTAGAGGCTCACAACATCAATGTTTTTGGGACACAACTTGAACACTGATGCACCTAAATGACGCCAAAAAAACGTGACAGTACAGCCTGTGATGAAGTTTATATTGAAATATGGGTGAACGCAGCAAATCAAATGTTCTCACACTGGTTCACGGTGTTCCACTCACTCCACACTGATAGCAGAATTATTGATTGGCTATTGTTAATTAACAGATACACTGGGTTAAATAGCTCATTCAACAAGGCCGCAATCATCCAATATTACAGAGAAATGTTCTATTTAACTCTCAGCTCCTTCTGCAGCATGTTTCCTCTTGTTAATCAGGGTCTCTGGGCTTGCTACAATGCTCAGAATGACAAAAAGGCTTTCTAAGTGTAACCATTAAAACCAAAGAAATGTAATGCATGAGAGCGTTATCTGTTGAAAGTTAATGATGGTGCTTAAATCAATTAAATATGAGTTGGAAAAGTCTGAGGAGTTTATTTGTTATGCACTCCGTTGCAGAGCACAGCTGTCAGCAGACTAACAAACAGAAGCAGAGAAGGTAGAGGCAGAAAAGAAATAACTTTCTGACAAAGCCAAAAAAAAGTTAGACAGTGATGGAGCTCTGACAGGTTTGAAAGGGAGGGAGGAAACCTGGAGGCACTAAAGGATGAAGAGAGAGAGAGAAAAAAGCCCCTTCACTCTGACAAAGGAACACACACAAATGTAAATCTGTGCTTACATATAGACATGCATAGTTACACAAATCCAAATTGGCAGGTAAGACAGGATGAAATGCCTCTCAACACACCATAGGTGACACTGTTGAACCATGTTTTGAGGCGACGGAACACAAAGCAGAGGAAGAATGTGTGGATGTAAATAAATAGTTTCAGAAAAAAAACTGGAGGCAAAGTTGAGAAAGCTTGGGGGGGGGGGGGGGGTGCATTCAGAGTGGTGGAAAAACTTGATGAAATGAGAGTTGTTTATTTTTCCCACCATCACTTTGTGCTCCACGACTGTCAGAGCTGCCACAATGTGTGAAAGACTCGTCTGCTGTGTTGGCGCCACTGAAATGTCAGTACCAATAGTGTTCAGTGGGGGGCAATGCAAAGCTGAGTGAGTGGTGGAAGAATCCTCCACAGTCTTATTCCTCCTCCTTTCCCCCTGCAGTTTCACCGTGTGGAGAAAATGTTTCTTTCTGAACAAAAACTGATGTTTGTGACATTACTTGTAGCAATGTTTGTATGGGCTGCTGTATGCTGCCACATGCAATATGATATTTATGTGACATCCACAAGTCTGGGTATAGAAGAGGAGGAGGCTCATGGCTCTAAATCTTTAATTTTAAATGATCAACAGTTTAGTTTCTAGAGTAAAGAAAACCACAATGTGTTTACCTGGTTTCATAACTTAAAGTATGCAATGGCTTGTTTCAAAGATGTTTAAGTAACATAATTTATTTTTCTCTGTCTGCATTCATCTATCTGCTTGGTCTAAACTCATAAGCAATCATTATTCATTATATAACTAATTAAGATCAGAATAATTCTCCTGTGTCACAAAGCAGCTTCTAGCTTTGAGTCTTAGCTCATGTTAGCAGACGTGTTAGCATGTTATCATGCTGTATAATGGACATCAATCCCACTGTTTTCTTTACTAAACATCCATCCATCCATCCATTTTCTTCCGCTTATCTGGGGCCGGGTCGCGGGGGCAGAAGCCTAAGCAGAGAAGCCCAGGCTTCCCTCTCCCCAGCCACCTCCTCCAGCTCATCCGGAGGCACCCCAAGGCGTTCCCAGGCCAGCCGAGATACATAATCTCCCCAGCGTGTCCTGGGTCTACCACGGGGCCTCTTCCCGGTGGGACATGCCCGGAACACCTCACCCAGGAGGCGGCCAGGAGGCATCCTAATCAGATGCCCAAGCCACCTCAACTGGCTCCTTTCGATGTGGAGGAGCAGCGGCTCTACTCTGAGCCCCTCCTGGATGGCCGCACTCCTCACCTTATCTCTAAGGGAGAGGCCAGCCACCCTTCGAAGGAAACTAATTTCTGCCGCTTGTATTCGCGATCTTATTCTTTCGGTCACTACCCAAAGCTCGTGACCATAGGTGAGGGTAGGAACGTAGATCGACCGGTAAATCGAGAGCTTCGCTTTTACGCTAAGCTCCCTCTTCACCACGACGGACCGGTGCAGCGTCCGCATCACTGCAGAAGCAGCCCCGATCCGCCTGTCGATCTCCCGTTCCCTTCTCCCATCACTCGTGAACAAGACCCCGAGATACTTAAATGTTTACTAAACATGTTAAGCTAAAAGCTTTTCTGATAAAATTTAAAAAGTGTAGAGGCTAAAACTGGTTCCCTGCAGCAACACATTTTGCCTCGGTCCTGCTGTGTTAGCTATTAGCATGATACCATGTAGCCATGAAATATGTTACATCTGTCTTTTACACTTTGAAAGCTTCTTATTTTAAAACCACCTGTTTACAAGTGGGTCAAACATCAGCAGCTACTACTAGCATTGCTACTAACTATAATTATTATCTCATGACAGTTATTTAACCAACACAGGCATAACATTTGTTAAGCTGCCATTATCATATATATATATATATATATATATATATATATATATATATATATATATATATATATATATATATATATATATATATATATACACACAAACACATACTATTTTTCCCCAGGTACCTCCCCAATGGCTATATTGACTAAATGTCAGTATTGGCTTTATTTGCCATCTTGGTAAATATCTTTTACTAATACCAGTGACCACTATGGAGCTGGTGTTAACTTATCTTAATTAATCAGTAGCTAAATGTTTAAAGCTAGCATGATGAAAAGCTATAAGATTCTTTTAAATAGCCATTTCTGTAACGATAATTCAGATTTCTATTGTTTACCTATTGGAAAAATCCCTCTGCTCTCTACAAAATACCTGCTCCTATACACTTGTGCATCTTCAACCATAGCTATCACCACATGAAGCTACTGAAACTGATGAGCGACTGTTACGTGAAAGGGTTTTACAAACTCGCCAACAAGGAAGCATCTCAACAACAGAATCTACTCTTTCACATGCATCACATGCATACATCATTTTACTGTGATGTACAAAGGCTCGACCGTGTTCATTTTCCCATAAAGTTGACCATGATGGTGCACAAATCTGAAATCAAATGGGGAAACAGTTTCATTTTACTGCTTTAACCACATATTTATATGTAAATCAGAAAGCACAAACTGTAAACCCATTCTGTGAAACTCTCCTGGTGACCATTGACTTACCGATGGCAATATAATATTCAACAGATATGATATGATATGCTCAGAAGGATCAGATTGACATTTGTTATCTCGCTCTTCCCCTGATTCTCTCTCTGCTCATCTCAGGACTGTGTAACAGAAATCCAAAATGCTACATTTCTATTTTGAGGGGGTACAAATGCCATTGCCCTGATGCCTCGCCGAAATGCCTGGTGTTTTATTTTGAAAAGGGGACTAACTTTTATATGGTCTCTGATCCTTGAATGTCAACACGTAACCTTTTGCAACTGACCAATATTTCAGCGGTCACCTATTCAGGCAGGGTTAAGTCAAACCTAACTTTTATCCCTGTGATTTCTAAACACCCTGGATAAACTACCTTAACCTTAACCCTAAACCAAACCATAAGTATCTGGAGAATTTAAAACAGGAAACATTTTGTTTACTTTATGAACTGGGAGAACAGTTTTACAAAGCCAAAAATTCACCAAGTGTGACACTTGGGCTTAGAGCACTTTTTAGCAATGACTTAGACTTTAGAGTTAATATTTAGAAGAATGCACACTCACTCCCTGGAAAATGAATGCATCTGAGAATAAGCAATAAAGTCATTCGGAAATTAAGCCTCAGTCAACTTTTGATCTCCCTTCCTGTTTATATTTGGGCCCGGCCCCCCCATTAGTCTGCATTCTGCTTCTGAATCTTTCATTAACATCAGGTCCATGAAGGTTGCAGCTTCCCTTTCTCCTTGTAGTTTGAACTGTTAAAATTTTCATAGGCGCTCTCTCCTTTCTCTCCATTTTCTAAAAAAATGATTCAACAAGAGGATGACGCGGACGAAAGCCCAGATGAGAGAGAGTCTGTGCGCTTTTTAAAACAGGGGGAAAATGAGCGGGGGGGGCAGTTTTACATAATGCACTGAGACACTCGTAATGAGGATGATAATTGGTACTAACTGGGGGTTTAAACACCGATATGTTTTTACAATAAAAGTTAGTTCATGATAATTTGTTCTCTAAAAAATTTGGCTTCAGGGAAATTTGATTTCATTTCTGCTTTTTTTTTTTTTGTTTTTTGTTTTTTCCCTCAGCACAATGAATATTTCAACTACACCAAAACCTGACAAATTTAAGCTAAAACGAGAGACACTTCTGTGTGGAAGTGTAGAGAGATCCCATTATCAGATCGCTTTCAGGAAATGGCATAAAATCCCTCAGCAATGAGCAACCCAAAAAGCCATGTAACTCTCCCAGAAAAAAACACATTTGGGTGCAGGGTCCATGTGGTGATTTGACGTGCGCGGCTGTGGCAGCAGAACCGAGAAGTAGGTCATCCCCGTTGACCTGGCTCGCATAATAAGCATACACACTGCATGTGTGTGTCACTTTACGATCGCGCCGTTCCAATTTGCTCTTAACTCAGAGAGGCAGAAAATAGCAAACACGCAGTGAAATGTTAGAACCGAGCGAAAGAGGACAAAAGCATCTGAAGCCGAGCCGGAACGTGGCGATATCCAGCCGTCAGCCTTCGTAATGTAACATTTTACAGGCCGGAAAATCTTTTCTGCTCAAAATTCAACACGGACATTTTTTAATTTATTTTTTTAAATTCGAAGCGCACTTAATGGTAAAGGTGACCAGAACCTGACCAGAACCAGAACCTGCATCGGCCTGTCAGCAATATTTTGCCTAAATTTCCAACAAACATCACCTACTTTAGCAACTGGGACAGACAGAGAAAGAAGCTGTTCTCAATTATTCACATTTTTATGAAAAGCCAAATCAATTATTTACATTTTTGTGAGCTCTTCAGCACAACCTCTGCTCGGCTTTGCATTTCACCAACATCTAAACCATTTGACACTTTGTGTACATCAATCTGTCAAAGAATTTTAAAGATCCCTCAAATGTTTGTGTGCTTTTTTTCTTTTTCCTGAGTTGCAAATCCTATGATCTGCTTTCATAGCGGGGCTGGAGAGCTGATGGATTAATCCTTAACCTCATGCAGTTGCTGAGAACAGGGGCGTTCTTTCCTCGCTAAGGTCAGAGCAAATCTAACCTACACCCAAATGTTTTAAATCAAACAGATCAGGCAGCTGAGATTTAAATGTACTGAGAAATTAAAACTAAAATATGTTGAATTTCTTCTTTTTTTTTTTTTTGTTGAGTGAAACTGGTTATTTTTGCTTAAGCGTGCTCTAATTGAAAGTATGATTTCACTCCACTTGGCCATTAATAATTAAGCATCACAGCTGCAAAGATCAGGGAAGCTCTGGAGTTTCAGGTGCAAATTTGTATAATAAGTATTTTCTGTCACGCTGAGTCGTGCTTTGTGTGTTGCATTATGTTTACATTTCATATTAGATTAATTAGGCTATACTCAGTAACGTATGTTACTGGGTTCGTGACTATCACCATGACAGCGAAGGAAGATCTTTATAATGAACTTGCTCGTCAAAATTGCTCACCATAAACATTTATAGGACTGGGTAATGCAAGTTCTATCTACAACTAGTATCAGCTGTCTGTCTGCATTGCTGTGTCTATACAGAGAAGGATTTTTCCACAGTGTTTCCTTACAATATTAGCCTTCTGGCTCTTCTTGTATGCGATCAATCTTGCAGCGCAATCCCTCGAAGAAATTCATCTGACATACTCAACAGCCTTGCTTGCAGGTGTAGCTGTCATAAGTCCAATTAGGACAGAGGACTAAAACTTGATGAACATGCCCGGAGTTAAAGCTAACGAAGTCCAGACTCCACTTTTAGACAAGTGATAAAAAAGCTTTGAGCGTTAGATGTCAAATTCAAAGAAGAATTAGATCTCAAAATCTCTTTCATCTCTCTTCATCCCTCCTTCCCTTTTCCTCTCCTCCCCTCTACCTCCTTACCTTCTCCTTCCTCCCCATGTTCACTACAGTATGAGGCTGGACGTTTAACAAGTTACCAGCACTAACAGTTGCCACACACACACACACACACACACACACACACACTCAAAGCTTTTGTCTGATTCCAGATACCCTGCCATGCTGATCCCTAATCCGCTTCCTACTATACTGGCTGTGACCAATCCTGGCCTTTCATGTTCTGAAGCGGTCAGTCACACCTAACAGGATTGGCTGGTTATAGTCTGGGATGCAGAGGCTATTAGTGATTATAATAAAGGGTGACATTTGTGAATATGGTGTGTGAGAGTGTGCGTGTCTGGATCTCACTTGCGTGACCCAGATTGGGTACAGTGGCATATGTGAAAATAGACTTGGGGGGGGCAGAGATTATGTTATTACAACTGAAAGTCTGTTGATGTCAAGTCCAGATTTTATCAGGTTGAATGATCTTTGCTATACCAGCACATGCAAACACACAGCGATGTCTTTATCATCTGTTAGTAAAGGATTTCTTGAAGGGGAACCTACACTGTTTGACCTTTTTCCTCTTAAATAAATTTAAAAACCTGTTGATCTAAAAGATACATTACGTAATTTTTTTGCAGAAACTGCAGAGCATTTAATGCTAAATTATTAATGATTTTGCAGTAATTTCCGCACTTTGCAAAGCCATGGGACCCTTTGGTGGAGCGGTTTTGGCACGTCGGCTGCATCACGTGCAAATACTGAGTTGAGCTTGCACTGATTTCTGAGATGACCCACCTGACAAAACTAAAGTCAACAGTTTGTCTTCTTTTAGCTCTATGTTTGGTCTCCACCTATTCCACTGGCTCTTTTGGTGCCAATGCGCTGCTTATTTATGAGCTAAATGCTAACTTTCTCTGCTTGTTGCTCATCAAGTAGTTTCCCTGAAAGCTGCTGCTACAGAACTGAATTTCTCAGGTGCATTTATAACTCAAAGATGTTACAGCATGCAAGGCAATATATTATATACTGCTGCAGTGGTTGATGCTCATATTTAACATGGTCAAAGGTTCAGACAATCAGCATACATAATCAGCAGCTCTAAACACCTCATTTCTGATAGCTTTTTTTTCTACTATTGGTCCTGTGTGATGTCAGAGATATCCATATTAGGGATATCCCTAATATGGTCATCTCAGGCACATAACTCCAGCACTGAGCACAGAAGTCCCTCCCACCTCCTGTTTCAAGCTGTTGTTTACAAGGGGCAGCCAATTAGATGACAGCTGGCTTAAATGAAGGAGAAAGGGAGCTGAAACAGCTTCAGACATGAAGAGGATGCATGTGCCAAGGCCCATTACAGATAAAGAAGGGTCATTTTGAACCATGAATTATGCCAAGCGACTTTAGCAAAAATACAGCTGGAAATGAGCATAATAAACCCGCTTTTAGCCAGCCATCTTTTTGAATTTGAGTGGAAGAAAAACACTGTACCTTTAGCTAAAAACTCCTATAGCATCACCCTTTTCTGACACCCTCTAATAATCACACATCACAATAGTGCTAGCTTTAGCTCACAATTTAATAGAATTCACTGTAGCATTTCAGTTAAGTGCCATTTAATGCCAGATCCTGAAAACCTGATAAACTTCAAGGTTACTTCTGGTTCACTTTTCAGCCTGTACAGTAAGAACCTCACTTGGATATCTGACATAAGACTGACTACATAAAAAAAGAACACTCACTGATCCCTCATGTGCTGCATTTCCATGAGCAAGATTATTGTATAACGCCTTCATGCTGCCTCAAAATGTGTGCTTAGGATCCCCTAGTGAAGATGAAAGTGATTAAATTGTGGTTATGCCCTCAAGTGCTAAATTATCCTAGTAACTTTGATTGGATAATGAAATGTTTTTGATGTGAAAATGGCCCCAGAGAGCTGGTAAAGATTAGGTAAGCTAGTGTTTGCATGCATGAACAGAGCACGAGTGGGATAAACACCATGCATGCTGCATTTGCATAACTCGTGCAGTACGGCATACAGAGCTGGCAAGATTATTGCAGCAAAATATCCTTCTTATCTAGTTACATTTGCATGGCATTAAGGTTCAGTTTCTAAAACAATGGCTATCTTATAGCTGTGCACAAAAAAGCCAGATTTTCCTTTGTGTTTGAGGATTTTTAACTTATAAGGATTTCAGCTTGTTGAGAATTTGTTATATTGTAGTCAAGCAGTCCGCTTGGATCTCTGCTTCCTCAAGAGAAAGTTGTTTTTTTCTACCTGCCTGAAATGCCTAAATGACCCTATTCCATTGGACATCTTGCATCTTAACACCAGAGATGTGGAATATGCTAACAATTACATTAGACTTATAATAATAGGTTTCAAGTCATCTGTGTTTACACTGAACTGGGAGGTTAGGAATGTCAGAAGGCATGATGGTATTTAACTTCTCCGAGACCTCCAGAGTGATGGACATACCAAACACATCTGCCGAGCCGCGGCTGATTAAATAAACCCCTCGATGCATATCGAATGACTGCAATGTTTTTTCAGAGCAGAGCCCAATCTGACACCTGTGAAAGGGTCTTTTTCAGGTAGCATGCTGAGAGAATCAATGACTTTGCCTTCCAGCGGTAAAACTGAAAGCTCATGTTACATAAACAGTTAAAAAAAAAAAAACAGTGCTGATTTTTGGATCTTCATTTTTGTTTATTTTTTTTTAATCTTCTGAGAAAATGTGTATTAGCTACTTGAGGAAAAGTAGCCAAAAGTAAATGAATCCTAAGAGATCATCACAGTTAGTGTTGTTCATAAAAGTTAAAGAATCTAACCTATCATAATCCATAATGAGTGAGTGGATGGAAAGAAGTATTAAAAAGATCTTGACAAAACTATAAAGACGGTTTAAGATGGAATGAAGAACCAGAAAATGTAATAAGTGTACAATGACTCAGGCTGACAGCAGGCTGAAAAAATATAGTGGCTACATTCACAGTTGTAGTTTTTGTTTAAAAAAAAATTGGTCCTTAGGAGGGGTTAACTTAGGCCACACAGGCTTTAGTACACTGGCAGAAACCACTGGTGTGCCGATAAAGGATGGTTACTTTCTCTTACACTTCGCTTCTGTTAATCTGAGTCACTGAAATGGACTTCTCAATACACTGATGGTGTCTTTTAGAGCATTTTGAACACAGTATTGTGACAAATAACATCTATGAGGCTAAACCATCAAGTCTGCTTTAATTTTGGTGCATATATTAGATGTTACTTAGCATGCTAATCAAACTACTTAGCATTAGCTAATAATATGATGACCCAGAAAGCAAAAAATGTCACATGCAAAGAGACTTAAAGAAATTGAATGATTCGTTTTATGATACTAGGCAAAATCTTAAGATTTTATCTGTGAAAATTTGGCCCTTTTTTAGACTTTTAAGCTTTTTTTAGATAGTATACAGCAAAGGGCTACAGGTCTGCCACAAACCCAGGCCCACTGCACCACAGCCATGCAGCTTACATGGTCGCCCACTCACCCACTGAGCCGCCCTGGCACCTCACTCATATCACACAACAATCTGATTCTCTTCAGTACATTTTGTGATTATTTCCAAACTCACCTAACCACTCAGTTTAGGTAAAGAGGCTAAAATATCAGATATCATTTAACTTTAGTGAACAACAGCACAAAGATTTAGATGGTCGGCAGCAGATGTTAATCCCAAACATTTCACACTACACCCACACAGCCACACAAACGGGAGCTTACGAAGCATAAATGTTACATCTGCACTGATTTCTTTTTTTTTTTTAAAGTAGATGGACACAAAAACAGTTTTCAGCTACAGTTTGAATGGATTCTTAATACTGGGAGCTAGATTGTTGATATTCATTTTCTCCTGCAGCTTGAAAAAAGGTTAAACAACTACTTTGACAGGCTTGAGTTCCAAAAATACTTTAGGAGATAATCATGGTTTCAGTTAGAAACCAACAATTACCACTTTTTTCCAGGCTCATTTTTGTGCGGTGCTACGTGACGTGTGCCAGACTTTAAAAACTTTTGAACTCATCATGGCAGCAGTTTAAAAGAAATTAATCTTGTCTGTGTAAATGAACAAATTTATGGCATTTCATGCTTTGTCTTCACTCCATGAAAAGTAAAAGTAAAATTATTCAGAGAAACAACAAATCAGTGAATGCAAGGTGATAACTTGCAGGTGCTTCTTCAAGTCAAGAAGCTATTTTGTGATGTTGGAGGACAATATCAGACCAATCAGAAGCAGGAGTAGATGTTGTGATTCTTCAACGTCTGTTACCTTTTTTGACCGATTCGTTTGGGTTGACCACATTAGAACTGAGTCACAGTAAATGGGGTTAACTTTTGGCACTTTAGTGGACAGTTATTTGCAGTGTTGTGTCACTGCACTGTGGTATAATTCTGCACTCAGCCATTTAGTATAAACATGAATTATTTGAACTGCAGATCAGAGAAAATAAAAAAGGCTGCCTTTCAGCCTCCGTTAATTAGAAAAAAAACCTGACATTGTATTGCCTTTGTTTCTAAAATGACTTTATAATAACCTGAAAGTCGTGCAGGCTGTGTGGATTTTATATTTATATCGTTAAAATGTTGAAACGTTTGTCTCATACCTCACTGTCACACAGGGTAGAGGCTCCTGACAACTGTAAAATAAAAAGTTTGAGGAACCACTTATCCTCTCCACAGGACTGCACAAGCTGCCAACTCTCACTGAACCGACTGTGCTCATTGTCACCGTTTCTGAAGTTTCCATAGCAACATTGCGCTCTCATCTTATCCAGTGGGTGATTAAAGAATGCACTGGGGTGGATAAAATGAACTGATCTGGAGTGGAAATAGAGCGAGAATGAGAGCGAGGGAGGGAGAGAAAAACGTATTCCGGTATGTCTTGTCCCTTTTCAAGCATGTTTAGATAGCAATTAGCAGTTCGCCCCTCGAGCGTCTGAAGTAGGCGACTGCTGACGCTTTGAAGATCAAATTAACCAATTACGAGGAGATAAGAGTCTCATGAGTTATACCTCCCCCGTTTTATCATGTATGCTACATGCTTGTGAGATAACTGGGATATTTTGGGGGCCGCATTGCTGTCTGCTATTAATGGCACTAGCCACCAAAGTTGTCCTGAAATAAATTCTTCCCTTGTGATCAAAGCGTTATTTAACTTCCTTTGAAGTTGGGTCATATAAAGTGCCTTTTCATAATCGGTGACGTACCTGCATCAGATCGCAGGTGGCAGGCCCCCCAGTTTGGAAAAGCTAAGCAATGTGCGGCTTTGTACAACGCTGGTAGGGAAACCTACTTTAAAGCACATTAAAAATAAGACCTACCTAACCAGACAGTTGCAGAACTTGAGAGTTGCTCATCAACTGTTGCCTTGATTGGTTAGTTTATTTATCCGATCCAAAATGAACTTAATCACACAACACTTGGTCAAGACGCATGCAAGGTAGGGCAGTCTTTAGTTTTGGTGGTATTTGATTAGTCTGATATTTGGCAGATACAATATCTGATGTGCACTGCACCTATACAGTTTATGCATGCAGCTTGCTGACCAAGCTTGCTAGCATTAGTTGATAACAGAGCACATTACGTTCAAACGGTGGAGTCTAAAACCAGTAGTTGACATCAGAGTGGTCAGGTTAAGAGGGGGAAATCATAATGTAAAAATTATAGACTAAAAAAGATGGATGTAGCCAAACAGTGCCAGAAAGGGTAAAGCCAAAAGGAAGTAAAATGAAGTGTAAAAACGTGTTCTCAGACTTGTTTGTTGAAGATCTTTTGATTGAGGCCCCAACTACCTCAGAAAAAGATACTAAGGGATGGGGGGGGGTCTTGTGAGTTGGGAGCGACAATGTGTTGAGACAACACTAAAGTCGAAGCTGTAGCTTATCAGCAACTACTGTTCTGGAAGAAAAAATAAATTGTTTTTTTGTCATAGGAGGGTGGCGTTTTTGGTCACAGCTTGAGTTCCTCATTATAAATGGCCAACTTAAAGCAAGTAAAATTATAAAGCAGCATGCACTGATGCTGATTCTCTTTTTCTGTGGATCTGTGGCTATAATATATTTGGCTCCCAACCCTGTTGATACCAGCACATTGCTTAGCTCTCCTGCCTACTTCTCCAAACTGGAGACTACCCTGTCTATAAATACGTACCTCACACAGCTCTTCTTCACAGAAACCAAACTATCCCTTTTAAATCAGCAATGCTCAAAGTTTAAGAGGCAACCTTACCCTTGAGTTAAGTTTACACGAAGTGACAGATGTGCTCCAAGAAGGAAAACAAATTTTAAAAAAAATCTGCATTTGCTATATTTGTCTGCATAGTTCCCACGCTCAGTCTTCATTCAGGAGGGGGGGGTTTAAAAGCAAAGATGCTTCACTCAAGCCTGCCCAGGCTGACAATGTCTCACTGAAACATGTCAGGGGGAAACAGGAAAAGAAACAGCAACAATGCTATTGTTGCTAAATTGGTCGGCAAAGTGACAGCCACGGACCGACTACAGAGAAGGCCTTTCTGTTTTTCCTAGTCTGTTCACGTCAATGCAAATGTTGAATACGGCAACTTATGAAAACATAAGCACTGCTGCTTTTTGGGGGGGCGGGGACGCCCACAGCACTGCATATGACTTCCATAGACAGTTAAAGAGTTGGAAAGTAATCAAGACCTACTCCATAGTATCTAAGCCTAACCCCTTTGGCCTGTGTGGCATCAAAATATGTGGCTTTAGAAAGTCTTAACAATCAGGGAGCAGAAACCATATATTCTGATTGTCACACATTAGAAACTATAAAAAAAATAAGCAGAATATAGGGTTAGGGTTACTTTACATCAGACCTCATGAGGTTAAATCCATTTCAGACTCGACATAAACTATCATTTAAGGGAGCTGCGCCTACTTCTGTTTAATACATGTGACTGCTTTCTTAAGCCTTGAAGTCAGAGCACAGCGACCTCCCTTCCTCGAGTTCTCCATTGTCTCACAGAGCAAACACAGAAACCTGGATTTCCTTGATCCCAGTGACCCACTGCAGGTGAGAAAAAACACTGGCAGCACCGAGCCCATGCTGTCCAGCTGTCACCCACATGCTTCGGCACACACAAGGCACGCTCACACACGCATGCACTAATATGTACTTAACACGGCTCAGCGAGCACGAGATGCCGAAAAATTCAGTAAGTTGACCTCTGGGAGGCTTAAAAACACAGAATGAGCGAGTTGTGCCAATGTGAATAACGTGTAGAGCGTATAGTGCAGCTAAACTGTATATATATATATAAAATCATGAAAATGTGTTATTCTATACACACAAGGTTTTCAAACTAGGAGGAAGGAACTGGGAGGACAATACAGACAAACATGTCCCCTTTTAAATTACCACAGTCAAACTCCCCGTACACTTTAGTGGAAAACAGACCAAACATTTGGGACCTTTAAAGCTGCTCTTACACACTCAAGTACTCAAGTACATGCATACTTTAAGCATCCCTTAAGGCACTGTCTCCTGTCTCTGTTATGTGTGCTGAGGCTTCAGGCAACCAACAAAATATACAGTGGCTCTTTGAATTTGGGTCACAAAAAGCCAGACTCACATGCTACATAACAACCTCCCACACACACACACACTTTTCTTTTCTTTTTTTTTTTTGGTCAGCAGCCAAAGTTTCACAGTTAATACCTGTCGACCTTTTAAATTGGGATCTGTATGGAAGTTGCTACATTTTAGTGAAGATTAAAGCTGACGCTCTTCAGAAATCCTTCTGTGCAAGTTTCTTTTCAACCGTGATGCAGATGGCTCCACACTACTCATTGGCTCAATCCTGAAGCCACTGCTCTATCATTATCATTCCAGTAAGGCAGGCACTGAATGCTTCCACTGCTTATTTCCACTGAGAATACAGTTTGAGCTGAGATGGAGGGTTAAAGCATGTGGGAATCCCCCAGGGACTGACAGACTTAAGTAAACTACTCTAAGAAGAACTCCCTCTGAGACAGCCCCCACCTCACACATCTCCATACAGTATGCACAAAAAAAAAAAAATACAAATCAAGCTCCCTTCTCTTCTTCCTCTTCCTTACCTTCCACATGATTAAAATCCCATCATCCACAAACAAAGTGAAAAAGAGAGGAAGAGAGACAGAGGGGGAGAGAGGTGGGGGGAGAGAATGGCAGCTATCTTTGGGTCTCTCTCTCTCTCTCTCTCATCTGTGGGATGCAGAAACAGCAGCAGCAGCGGTGGCAAAAGCAGCAGAGAGCAGCGAACTTGGGAGTCAGAGAGGATGTGGATACGTCTCCGTGGCTGTGTCATCACCTCTCATGACATGTTTCCTCCCCTGCCTGTGTAAGCCTTTCCATCCTGACCCGGCAGGGAGAGAGAAAGAGAGAGAGCGAGAGAGCCGGGACAAAGTAGTGCACCGCCCCCCTCTCTTTATCCCCTCCTCCTCCTCTGTCCATTCCTCCCTTTCTGTTTCCCTGTATTCAAATCTGCCAGCGAGCTGCCCTGTCTCAAAGTAGGCCAATCACTGAACCGCTTGGGGGTGGAGTCTGGGCCCTCTGTGTGCGAGTGTGCTTGCAGTATGATGTGTCATACAGATAGAACTTGCGCGTGCATGTCTACTTATCCATGCTAATGTGCTTTACCTGCAAAGTCGTATTCCAAGTGTAATATGCACATCTGTGCAAGCTAGAAAAAGAAATTCCCTAGTTCTCAAATGTTGGTTTTCAAATAATTGCTTAGTCTCAGATGCAATAATTGAACAAATAAAAAGCCAGACTTCAATTTTTTGCTGGGATTATGCTCCCATCCTCCAAATATTTACTGCATCTCTCAGTCACTTCAAGTGCTTTACAAAAGGCAACCAAAATGAAGCCAACAGCTGCAGTTCCAGGAGTGGCTACTTGAGGCTGAATGGGGAAAAAAAAAAGAGCACGTTCCCACAGACTCTCATGTTAAAATGCACAACTTCACAGCATCAAAAACATGTTTAGAGACTGCCACACAAAACATTTTGGGTCTTTATGGATAGTTTCCCATTTCCTAACAACTGTACAGTGAGCAAAATTCTATCACAACTTATCCATTTAGATAAGTTTGAGTCACAGAGCTGGACCCCCCGACCCCCACCCCCACTGTGGTTGTGCAGTTGGTGCCTTTTGGAACACTTTTCATGATATTATCTGACAAATGATGTGGCTTGCTTATGTGTGTCCAAGACGTTTGATCTACGTTTGGTAAACTAAATTCTAGCATGATGTTAGCCTGCTGCTTTGCACTAATTAGGGCTTTCAGCCCATACAGTTTATGCAGCTTGTATCAGCTGATATTTATGCCCCAGTCACACAGACCTAGAGACCAGTTGGCAACTGGTTGGCAACCATTTGCTGCAGAAAAATGAGTATTCCTCGAACCGTTGTTAACGGTTCCTGTAGTTTGCTGGCAATTGCTGTGAAACTGATTGTTAAAGTCCCAGTCATGCAGGCCCAGAGGCTGTCAGTGACCCCACCCCCCCAAACCAAAAACAGAGACTCTACACCTTCAAAATAAAAGTTGCATCTTTTGAAATGTGTTGGTTGCAGCAGTAAGGCACAACTTTTACTTTGAAGTCAAAGTTCTCAGTTTCTAGTTTGCATCGTACTTTTTCATTGCTGCTTGATGGTTTGTTAGTAAGAATTTGCAGACAAGTTGATATCTTCCATGCAAACCATGAGTGATTGTGGCAATCTGCTTGTAAAGTTTCATTTTTAATGGGTTAGTAAAAATACTGTTTCATTTCCTATTTACTTCCTTTTATTCATACTCTGTTCCTAATACAGCTTTTTGAGTCTTGTAGAGTGGGAAATCACATGCAGTAAACCATGAACTGAAACCCAACTCTTAAAAAAAAGAGAGACATAAACTCAGCACCTGGTCACAAGCTAGCTTACTCCTAGTGCCAGTCCCAAGCCTGGATAAATGAGAGGGTTGTGTCAGGAAGGGCATCTGGTCCCTAATCAAACATGCGGATTCATCCGCTGTGGCAACCACTTGAGAAATATGGGAGCAGCCGACAGAACCTTCTATTATCATAGTCAGTTCACAAAAATGATATAGCAATTTATTAAGATAACTACAAACATAGTGGAATACTTCAGTTGCATTAATAGTGAATATCATCGAAAACAGTTCAAAGTAAGAATAATTCAACAAGATATCCACTATACATGAGATACCTGTATATTGCCCTGTTTCTTCCCTGGCATCCGTGACACATCCTCAGCACAAATTTGCCCTCTGTAATTTCTTTAATGCCTCCCCAATGGCCCCGATGTCGCTCCCTCTCTCCCTCCACCTTGAAACCTCAGCTGTTTTGGCTGCTCCTCATAAAAACAACCCCTCCTTTTTTTATGCAGCCCACAAGGAAAGCAGCTTAAATTAATCTCCAAGATGCAAGTCAGTCACACACAAGGCATGCTGGCCTGTCATTACTGCACTCTTTGATCCAGAATCTTCAGTTGCCTGGTTGGAAATCCTACCTGTCTGATAAACAGTGGACAGTTCTCTTAGTACTAACAATGGTTTATGAGAAAAGGCAGAAAGTCTGAATCAAAAGCATTTTTTTTAGAACTCTACTGTTTATGTGATATAAAAGCAGCAATCGGCTCATTGGTCGTTTATCCAAAGTAATCCCTAACATTTTGACTCCTCTAGTTTGGGGTGTAGAACATGGTTCTTACTCTTGCAGTGGATTGTGGGTTTAATTCCATCTTGTATGCTTGTATGTTTTGGCCTGAAAATATGCTGAATATGCCAAATAAACCTGTTTGTTTGGGTCTGCTAAGTCCCAAACAGCATGTCCAAAACTGTCAGTGCTTTGCATTTTTATTTCATTGGTGCATTCACAGATTCCTATCAGATAAAGTGTTTCTGGAATTCCGATAAGGTCATTTAGAGCCAAAGTAGTAAAATACACTTTAAGCACGTAAGTATGGGATGTTTAGTGAATTCTTTAAACATCAGGGAACCTTTTCATATTCCAAACCCTAGACTAAGTTCACTAAAGTCCAGTAAATGCACAGTGTGCCTGTGTGTGTGTGTGTGTGTGTGTGTGTGTGCTGTGGTTGCAGGATTCTGGTGTGTATTTCTAGTGGTTGGAGTGGGATCAGTTGAGGTGAGGCTGCTGCTAAAGAATGCTCTTTTGGAAAAGGACAAGGAAAGAGTTTCCATTGCGGGTCAGTTCTCAGCGAGAGCAAGACCAGTCACTTTCTGAACACCCTTTACTGGTCCAGCAAGACATGAAGTATTCTCTCGCTATGCAAAGAAGGAAAATAACAGCACATGCAGTTAGCAGAAGAAGCTGTCAAATATGAAAGGAAAAATATAACCTTACGGTCAAAGCACTAAGAATAAACATGAGCTGAGTCGTGAAATTGGAAAATATGTCTCACTAAAGGTTGTACTTTAAGGGAAAACGACTGCCATTTTCAAGTCTCAGATAGTGGCTTAACATAGACATTGGTTATTATGTTTCTTTTGAAGTGAAACTTTCTTTCAAAGCCAAATCTAACAGGTCGTCTTTTGCTGTTTTGGTTTGATTTGAGTTTTCATACTTTGGGGCTTAAAAAAATCTCACTAATCTTAAAACAAATAACTCCAGCTCACTGTTCCCAAAATGCAGCTTTAGTTACATGCTAAACCATGACTGCTTAGAAAGACATGGTTTCTATGACGTGTCACGAGTCTATGACGAGTTTCCAGCACCAACATAGTCTAAAAGTCCAGTTTAGCCACTAAGAACTGCTGTATCTTTCACTCAGTTTCTATACACCAAATACATACAAGACATGACGTTTTAAACTAGCTAGTTAGAAGGAAGAAAAATACTGCCGATACAATTGTCACACATGAAGAGACTAGATATCCACACCAAAACTATGCTGTTTCAAAAAGCAATTAAAGAAACATTTTGAAAACAAATCAGATCTCAATGGGAAAAAAAATCATGCCGATATCTACACTGATATGGACTGGGTAATGTGTTAGGAATGAAAGGATGCCACATCGTTTGATTATCAATCTACAGAGGGCTGACTTCAAAGACATCCCGAAAATCAAAGTAAAAAAACAAACAAACCATGCAGCAGGTGAGTCCATTTTGACGAAATTTATTTGTACCAACTCAAAATGGTACTCAGTAGGTTGTATGGCCCCATGCGCTTGTTTGCATGCTTGACAACATTGGGGCTCCTATAGAGACGATGGATGGTGTCCTGGGGGATCTCCTCCCAGATCTAGACCAGGCATCACTGAGCTCCTGGACAGTCTGAGGTGCAGCCTGGTGGTGTCAGATGGACTGAAACATAATGTCCCAGAGGTGTTCTAAGAGATTTAGGTCAGGCGAGTATGGGGGCCAGTCAGTGGTATCAATTCCTTCTTCCTCCAGGAACTGCCTGCATACTCTCGCCACATGAGGCCAAGCATTGCTGTGCACTAGGAGGAACCCAGGACCCACTGCAGCAGCGCAGAGTCTGACAATGGGTCCAAGGATTTCATCCTGATATGTAATCGCAGTCAGGGTGCTGCTGCCTAGCCTGTAGAGGTCTGTGGGTCCCTCCATGGATATGCCTCCTCAGACTGTCACTGACCCACCACCAAACCGGTCATGCTGAACAATGTTACTGTACAGGCAGCATAACGTTCTCCATGGCTTCTCCAGACCCTTTCATGTCTGTCACATGTGTTCAGGGTGAACCTGCTCTCATCTGTGAAAAGCACAGAGCACCAGTGGTGGACCTGCCAATTCTCGTAACTATGGTAAATTGTAATGGTCATTGCACTCATTGTGTTTAAATGTTAGGACTATAGCGCATGGAAGAAATGACTATACTCAGAAGACCTTGTTCTTTATGGAGCTTGTGGGTGAATGATGACAAAAGAACCCCTTATACAATGCAAAAGGAAAATAATCAACACACAGGGAAAAACATTTACAGAAACAGGAGCACACTTTGATTCAATGTCTTTAAGATTTAACAGATCTGCAGTTCAGTCCAGTTCTTGAAAGCTCAGTTCAAGAACCTTATAAACAAAGGTCAAAAGTATAATTAGAATTCTATATTACAAAAATTAAGTTACCAATAACATTCATTATCAATACAATCAACCATTCTATCAGTTCACTTGCACAACACTATATTCAGTTCATTATAATGCTATATAATTCTTGATTAGTATTTCACTGAATACAATCTGTCGATGCCATAAGCATTATACGAACATGTTCATTAGCATTTGAACAAACAAAAAGCAAGAATACAAGTTGAAATTAAATGGTCATTTGGACCTCTACCAAATACACAAAGTAGACGATAATACTCTTATATTCAATATTACAGAGTTCATTAATTAATCTCTGAAATTCTTTATTTCACCACAGAGATTCATGGTAGCAACGCTGTGGGAAAACGCTAAACATAATGGGCGCTAACAAAAGAAAATGCCACTATTAACTGAAAGATTTAAGAGGGAATCCAAAAGAAGACTCCCAGCTGAGTAAAAGTAGTTACTTTCATGAAGATGTTCAAGTTTCTGGGACGCTCGCTCCACACACGCTCTACAGTCACCAGCAAGTAATAGGAAGTGACAGAGGTGACGCTGAGGCTTCTCAATCTGCCAACAGGTGTGGCAAATGACTGTCTCTTCCTCAGATCACATGGGTTACAAAATGCCAATCAGGATCTACAGTGCTGGGCAGTGAGCACAGAGGACCTCAGGCCACCCTCATGAAGTCTGTTTCTGATTGTTTGGCCAGAGACATTCACACCAGTGCCTGCTGGAGGTCACTTTTTTATCTCTGACAGTGCTCATCCTGTTCCTCCTTGTCCTGCTGATGGGTTAAGGACCTTCTATGGCCCTGTCCACAACTCCTAGAGTAACTGCTTATCTCCTGGAATCTCCTCCATGCTCTTGAGACTTTGGTGGCAGACACAGTGAACTTTTTGGCAATGCCACGTACTGATGTGCCATCCTGGAGGAGTTGGACTACCTTTGCAACCTCTGTAGGGTCCAGGTGTCGACTCATACTACCAGTAGTGACACTGACCCCTTTTTGAGCAGTATATATTCTAAAGCAGACTCTGACTCTGTAAAGTTTAGCCTTTTAACATGGGAGGGCTGACTCACATTTGAAGACAGCCTCAAGTGGCCATTTCAGGAACTGCAGTTTTTTTTCACAGAATTTGCTTAATGTTTCAGCCCCAAAGGATTTATTCTTTCATATTAACAACTTTTTTTTTTTTTTTATGGTCTGCCTATTTCTTTTCTAACTTACAATGTATTCAGCTTTCTGGACCACTGAAGAGAGAATTTACTTTTCTTCAAACAAAGTTTTGTGTTGGCAGTTGCACAGACTCAAAATCTTTTATTCTACTGATGCCGCGCCGTAGACATGGATACTGTATATTGTTGCACTGGCAGGTCTTCTGTTATTTTTTTTTCCCTTGGAGATTATCCAACAGCACTCTTCAGAATTAAAACACAGACATGAGCATTCTTCATTCAACTCTCTGCACACACATACTGTAGTCGCTAAAGCTCTGTCAAGTGTCCAGTGCCTCAGTACTGCAGAGCAGCGTGGCTGTTTTTCACCTTGAACTATATATTCCTGTGATGCCCCCGGTGGCATTCTGATTGTGCTTCAAATAACGGTGTGCAAAAAGAGAGAAAAAAAATTGTGCTTAGTGTTATAATAATGACTTCATCTGCTAGGGATCAAAGATCATTTCTGCAATACATGTAGCAAGTATGAGATGACAACACTTAAAGCAAGAAGGACATGTAGTGGGTGAACAAGCAAAGGAAGCATTGTTCTTAATGACTACACAAAAACATTGTCAGTTCTGTTAGACATAATGGACATGATCAAATATCAGTTCCAGGAAGATGTTCTGACGTACACATAAAAACACAGATGCATTCAGCAGCTGAAGAGGCAGAGAAAGTCTGGCTCTTTTTGTATTCAAGGCTGTGGTTTTTGTGTTTGCACCCAGAGGTTTTTTCTTTTACTGGCACCTGTAAGAAAACACGAGGCAAAAAGGGGTTGTGACAGTAAAAGCTATCTCTATGGAAAGCAAAAGCAATATTTCCAAGCTTGTTTTTATTGTCTGCTTTATGAAAGCTGCTACATTTTTGATAAAATATAGGAGGAAAGTAGCTCTGGTCCTACTCTTGCCTTTCATTTTCAACCGTCCTGTGATGGCTTTCAATTTGGGAAAGGTTGGCCTCTGCTCAGAATTTAAAGAGGCCTTACTTTTAACTACCAGGAATGAGCGGAATGCAAAGGGGCCTGTCTCCTCTCTCGGGGTGCGACCATTACAGGGATAAAAGACGACAGGGTTACGACCAAGACCTTTGCAGAGGGCACGGACGCTGTGAGTAGCCTGGGACTTGTAGGATCACATTTGTGCAGATAGACGCAGCCTTCAATGTATTAAATACCTCGTAGTCAACATCCTGGGTGAGATAAATGCAAAAAGACAAATTCTGTAGGGTATCCAACAATGCATATTAAAAAAACATGTGCTCCATCTGCATATTGTATTCCAGAGGCACCTTTACGACATGGATAGAGAGCATCTTAAAACCTTCCCTCACCACAGATAGCGATCTTTAACAGTATTTATTGTATGAGTCACGAGAAGCTTGGGAGATATTCTGTATAAGGATTCTTACATTTGGTTTTAAGTGCAGACACATCTTGTGTAGGACCAAAAGAAAAACATATGCCGTCTTTGTAGTCGTAGTAAAAGCCCTTTTTGGAAAACGCCAAACAGATTTCCCCTCAAGCTGACCTGTGGCCTTTTTTAAGAGCAAGTTCACATGCGGTCAGTAGAGGACTGGTTTTAATCAGTAAGTGGAAGACATACAGCTGGTACCAGCTGAGTGGAGACAGTCTGCTTTGAAGCCCAGTTTGGGATTTAAGGGGGCATAAAGTAGGAATGTAGTTGTTGCATTTGGTTGCGTTCCTTTTGTGTGTTTTGTTAGGGATATTCCTGTGGAGCCTAGAAGCTATCTATCTCTGTCAAGTGACCTCAGTAAATAAAGCGATCTAATCTGCAAGAAACTAATACGGAGAAAAGCCCCAAAACAGACTTTAAGAAGGGAGCAATCGGGGACAAGAAGTGAGACAGACAGATTAAGAGATAAAGGAGTGGGTAGTGCAGAAGACAGAGAAATCACAATGATAAATGCAAGGTCTCTGTTTTCTCAGATGTAGATATTTCAGTATGCAGAGGAGGACATGAAACAAAAGGGGGAAAAGAAGAAGGGAAAATGAAAATAAATGGCTGTAGATCCAGAGAAACTTTTCTTTAGTAGTTGCAATTAAAAAAGAGAGAAATATGGGGCTTCAATTTGGTCTGTTCATACACTTCATATAGTACAGATTATTTTTTAAATAAATTATGTTGTGAGTTTGTGAGCAAGTTGTTTGTTTTTAGAAATGCCAGAAGTTGCATTTGACAGCAAAATGCTTCAATTAGCCTCCATTCACAAAAAAATTCAACTTGTTGACCGTCTGATGACACATAATACTAAAATTATTTACATTTAAAGCAACACTTTAACCTGCATAAGCACCGGGCGAAGCTGAAACACCTGGTATTTCAGCAGTTAGCTAGCGATCAAGCGAAGTGATAGCTAGCTAGGTAGTGGCTAGCTAACGATGATGTCACTGAATCTTTTTTCTGGGTTGATTGACTCTCCTCTCCTGCTAAGTTTTCCAAATGGTGACCATTGGGGGAATGAAGCGTACACACACAGAGGGTATAAAAGAAAGTGCCCCAAACCTGCTTTTTTTAAATGGCCAGCAGGGCAGAATTCCTCAAGTTTTAAAGAGACTTCTGGACGTACAGACATCTATGACCTCAGTAAGCACATTCCTTTTTATTATTTATTTATTTATTTTATGTTTACTCCGTTGCTAGTTTCAGGTCATATTGAGTAAAACATGATGCTCATTTATGATCAATTAGAATCAGAGTGGAAGGTTATCCAGGGTACGCTAGGGTATGAGCGTGCAGTGTCCTCGGTTTCACAGGCAGATCCACCCTTCACCCTTCAAACAAGATGTGACGGTGAAAAGGTCGCCACAATGGCTATGTTTGTCTTTTACATACAGTATATACTCACTGTACACAACTGCTGCATTAAGTGCATTTTGGGTTGGACCCATTTTTGCCTTCAGAACTGCCTTAGATCCTAATGGCACAGATTCAACAAGGTGCTGGAAATGTTCCTCAGAGATTCGGGTCCATAATGACATGATAGCATCACACAGTTGCTGCAGATACATGAACTGAATCTCCCATTCCACCACATCCCAATGGTGCCCGACTAGATCGAGATCTGGTAACTGCAGAGGCCATTTGAGTACAGTGAACTCATTGGACTGTTTGCCACCATAGACCCCCCGCCTTCCTCACTGGGGAATTTTTGGTGACATGTATATTCAAAAACTATATAGCCTCTGGGATATCCAGATCTGCTTGTTAGCCTTCATAAAGCCTCCAGGTGAATCCATGGCAGGCTCACAAAGATCGGTACCCCTTGAAAATTTGCGATTATTCATGTATTGCTAATGTTTCTAGTATTTTGTAATGTGAGTGCATCTGCCTTCACACGCACTTAGCATCACATGGTGTCATCAAATGATTGCAGATTTTGCCACACGGTGGCATATGTCTTTTTGGCTACAGCAAGCTCAAGTGTCACTATGGTGTATGTCCGCCCGATCTCTCTGGTTGCTTCCTGTGATAACGTCAGTACATGCTGGACAGTGGCATTGTCAGTAAGAGGAGCGAACACTGGAGCCATGTAGTCAATATTAGACTCCTGCTTTCAGGAGTTTTTACCAGTGAGAGAAAGCCTGCCCAAGGTGGCACTGATGGCATACCTTGTGCACCCTGAACTAAAGTCCTGCTCAGTACTCACATCATATCAGAAGGCACAGCACAACGATCCTCTACACTTTGAGCTTGTGTGCAGTCTACCATCAGGTTTGGCTCCTGCTTGCTCTTGGCAAAAACAAGGGTCAGTAATCTGGCTTTCAACCACAAATCTTTTTTATTATTATTATTATTATTGACTAGAATTTTCCAAGCTCTTCATTTTAGCGATCAGAATTTAGGTATTTTTAATATTCAAAGAATTTTTAAAAGACTATCATTTGTTTGCCGGTGAGCAATCAGCATTCCTTAGAATGCTGCTGTCTACTTGATATGAATCAACTTCATGAAACCAACTGAATACCTAAAAAAGCCGCAGACAAACAACTGTGTGGCTGAAAATTGCTAATCAGGAGATGTTTCAAAATATGGGCCTCACCTTGAGCTCAGCTGATCCAAAGCATGTACAAACAAACAAAGCTGCTAAAAAAACGGTGATGGTACAATATGTGTCTTTATATTTTTTTGCAATTTTGAGGGGGGAAATTGCAAAACAGAAAAAAATTATACCACATTTCCCTTCTGTACTATTTAGTTATGATTTTACATTAATTTTATCCCATTAGATATCATTTACCAGCATTAAAAAGTCCTAGAAACATTTAATATAAGCAATGCATGAATAACAGCTTGTTTTCAAAGGGTTCAGATATTTGCGAGCCTGCCACAGATTCACCTGGAGGCTTTATGAAGGATAACAAGTAGATTTGAACATCTAAAAGATTGCAGTTTTGAAAATATATGTCACTGAAAGTCCCCCCAGGGGCAGGGGGGAGGGTCTCACTACATGGGCCCATGGTCGACATTGTCATGTTCAAGAATCCACTTTAAGCTGATCTGAGCTTTGTGACATGGTGTAATTCTGCTGGAAGCATCCATGGTCACAAAGGGAAGGACATGGCCAGCAAGAGTATTCCGGTAAGCTGGTAAATGATGCTAAATGCTCTGAAGTGTGCCAAGTAAATATCCCCCACACTAATACACCGGCACCAGCAGCCTGAACCACTGATACAAGGCAGAATGGATCCATGGTTTTATATTATTTATGTCACAGCAGAAATCGAGACTCATCTTCTATTGTCCAGTTTTTGGTGAGCCCATGTGAATTGCAGCCTCCTTTTCCCGTTCTTCACTAACAGGAGTGGCACCTGGTGTGGACTTCTGCTGCTGTGGCTCATCTGCTTCCAAATTTGTACTTTTTTTTTGCGTTCAGAGAAGCTCATCTGCATATCTTGGTTGTAATAAGTGGTTACTCGAGCTACTGTTGCCTTCCTATCAGCTCAAAGCATTCTCCTCTGTCATCAAAAAGGCCTTTTCACGTGCTGCTCACTGGATATTTTCTCTTGTCCTGACCATTGTCTGTAAACCCTCGAGATGGCTGGGCGGGAAAATCCCAGCAGTTCCTGAAATACTCAAACCTCACAACAATATTTGGATTCACAGTCTGTAATAAAAATCATTTTAGGGTTTAGATTCTATTAGAATTAGACTTAGAGCAGTTCTTTTCTACATTATTCATGTAGACTACTAAACATCTTTTCTAGATCCTTTGCCTGGATCCGGCACATTAACCAGCAGCCGCAGCTCAAGGTCATTCTGTCACCGCTGCAACATCATCCGGCCTAATGCAAATATGCCCATACGCACACATGAGCGCGCAAGCGTAAATGCCCAAAAGCATGCACACAAATGTGCACTCCTAGGCGCACACAGGGAAACATGGATAAACATAGACATGTGCACATGAATGTACTCGCACACATCCATACGTATGGGCGTCAGGCAGCATCATCATTAGCTGTCAGCTGGCCCAGTGTGTCCTCAAACTGTCACTGAAGGAGTCTCCGCAGCTCGCCATCAACCCGAAGCAGTACCAGCTGGCACACTATGACATCACGTAATCTTAAAAAGACTGAGAGAAGAAACACTAAAGGTCAGAAATGCTTAAACTGAGCAAAAGATTAAGAGCGTTTCAGCAGCTTAGCTATAAAATCAAAACACTGCTGCGGTTTTGTGACCTCCGACTCTTCTCTTTGTTCAGCATTTCAGTTCAACAGTTTGAATAAGTAAGAACTGCGTATTAACAGCAGGCCACCACTGCTTCATTATTTGCTACACTTGGTTGTGCTGCATTGTGGCTGAAAAAAAATCTGTGTTGGCACATAAGACAAAATCATTTTAGCTCAAAGTCGAAAGCTCAGGCTTTACAGGAGCTTTCATCTGCAGCTAAAATCACCAGCAAATGGAAGTGGCCAAGATGTCATCATTTAAATTTAGAGTGCTGGTCACAGAATAAGAGGTTGTATTAAAACAAAAAAAGTAAGAGAGCTTCATAATGGAAGCATCATTTTGGCATCTGTAAATTTTAAATGATATCCAGCATCGCTAACAGCCTGCTTCTCTGACCCTGCCTACCAATGTTGCAACGCTGTCAAATGTATTAAACCTGGAGATTTTTTGACAAGTGTCTCATAAAATGAGACGCTGAAAATTTTGTGTAAGGCCTCCATAAAATGGGGCCATTTGCTCCTGACTCATGAACCAGGTTATGGGTCAGTAACATCCTGCATATTTTTTAAAATCACAAAAAGGCAAAACAGATCAGATTATTCCGCCCTTTTTTTTCCCCCCCTATTACTATTACCAATCCTATTTTATTAGATCAAGATGTAACTCTGGAAGGTTTAACAGGAGAAAGCATCAGCTGTATATAATAGGTCACTGGATATTCTGCACCACTTGGTGAGCATTAACCACCTCTCGGGCAGTCGCTGTCACGCACAGCCAAGTTTGTTTCTCTGTTCAGGCATCACTGCATTATCTATTAAAATTCTCACACAGGGGCAGAGTACCACAGAGTATGTCTGCCATCTTGAATGGAGAGAAATAAGGGTGTGATGAGGCATAAAAATTCTCTTCACTTCTCCTTCCTTTCAAATCCAGTTTAAGATATTTGCCGTCTGTGGCCGAGAGGATGTCATCCCTTTATTGTCCTGTCAAGTACAGTTGAATAACACGGAGCTTTTCAAGCTAAAATCCTAATTATCCCCACTGTGCAACCCTCTAATTAGTACATTAACATACCACTCCATAATGCTCTACTTGTAATGTTGCTCCCATTCAGCTCATCATTTGTCCTTGCCTCATTGTATAACTCATGCACCACTCATTCTACATTAAATGAAGGTCATTACAAACTCGGATCATGAAGGACAGCAAATGTCAATGGCTCAGAGGCACTGAGGGGACAGCTGGTAAATTAATAGCATTGTTAGACTAATGAAAAATATAATTTTATCAATTTTATATGCTATCACAGCTGACAGGAGATAGTAGCAGTTATATTTTCATGACACCGGCACATCTTACATTTTAATATTTGCTATATTATGTATTTATTAGTGATTTCCAAATAGGATTTTTATGAAAAAGATTTCAGTACAGTTTATGCTCTGTTCAGGGAGTCAAATACTGATGTTCAATAACAGCCACTGGTATCTCAAATAGACATATACAGATACATGGTGAAACTATTAACCAGTTGTCTTTTAACCATAGACTGTATATAAAAGATGGACTGGCCACCCATCTGTTTTGGACTCAGCATTTTGAAGCCTTGGAGTAAGCATGTTAGCCACAATCATCCTGGCCAGTAATGACTACATGTGGATGAGAGGCTTGAGTACTAAGTAAAAAACTGCAGCTAGCAATCCTCGCTAGTAAGCTGCATCCATAGTCCATAGTTTGTGTGGACTGACTCACCTTTGGAGTCTGCCTCAAGTGGCCACCAGAGGAACTGCAGCATTTTCCAGTTGGGCGTTGTCTTCATTTTGCAGCCCTGGAGGTTTTAGTCTGATTTGAACCCCAACCATGACATTTCCTGAACCTTTGTTTGAAACATTACAATAACTATCCTAAGTCTACAGGTGGCTTACAAACCAACTA
Source organism: Archocentrus centrarchus (assembly GCF_007364275.1). NCBI lineage: Eukaryota > Metazoa > Chordata > Actinopteri > Cichliformes > Cichlidae > Archocentrus > Archocentrus centrarchus. The sequence continues at coordinate 22,773,887 of NC_044347.1, read as the reverse complement.
TTCAATTAGTAACCCTCAACTGGAGTAAAAAAAAAAAAAAAATATTTGCCATAAATTGCAAGAAAATCCTAAAACCTGATGGACAGACTGGAAGTTACATTCCATATCATGCAAGATGACTCTTCCCAACCTAGCCAATGATTCAATCAGCCAACTATGAAATCACACCAGCTGGAACCTGCTGTGGGCACAGAACTGCATACCTTACTTTGGGTAAAAAAATAATAAATTGCAGCTCTATCATTTGAAGATCTAACTGAGGTCATAGGAAATTCTGTGTGGAGATGACTGAGGAGCAAGTTGTCATTTTAAAGTCAAAGGCTTCTTTAGCTGAGCATTCCCACTGTGAAAAAAATTGACTTTTTCACAGGTGTGCCGAATGACTGCGTGAAGCATGAATAAGTTATAAGTGAAAGTCAGGCTCTCCGACCTCCCCCTGCACTCGTTCCCTGCGGTGCAATGCTGCTCCGTGCTCACGTGTGTGTGTGTGTGTGTGTGTGTGTGTGTGTGTGTGTGTGTGTGTGTGTGTGTGTGTGTGTGTGTGTGGTAGTTAATGTAATGCAATAGTTAATGTACTATAGTCCACCCGACAGTGAGAAAATATTCTGATTTATGGGACCGCCATCGACTGTGACAGGAAGTGCACACATTTGAGCGCGTACACACACAGACACACACATTGGGAACAACTCACTTCACTCATAGTGAATAAAAAACTACATATCTTCTATGGCAATAAAAAGAATCCGAGATGCTAGCTGGGGAAGCAGATGACTATGAAATAGAGTCGGTGAGAGGAATCGAAAGCTGGAACATTAATCAAAGAGCATGCATTTTATATGAAGACAGGTAGGGGGCTTTAAACAATGCGATGGCACTGTGACAGCATTAGACAGTGATTAATTATTAACGGAATAAATGATGGTCTCAGTTGGATCATTAATGGGTTGAATTATTAATCAAGTCTGCTGGGCCTAAATCCTAAATATAATTTGTACAATGTTTACAGCTTCAAGGCACAATATGTGATCAAAATGTAAAAACAGAAGTTTGTTCTACCTTTTAAAAATTGAAGGCTGGAGCTCGGCAGCACCCCCAGAAGGAAGCACACAACATTTCTTAATCATGTTTGTTTGTGAATATATTTTAAATAGATATTAAAAGTGGATCTGTTATGGGCATCCAACGCTGTCAATGTTTCAGATAATGAGGTCAGTGTATACGAAAGTAATCCCTGTGGGCCTAAAGTTCAGACTCAGGCTGCTCTAAAGTCTATTTCAGGCTGTTTTTCCACTCTCAGCTCTACATGATGTCGGTGACAGTGGATATCAGGCACAAAGACACCCCTTTGCTGCTCCAACCTTCTGTTTATTAGGATCAACCAATCAGAAGAAAGTAACCTTAAAGAGAAAGTGGCCTCAAAGTGAGGGGAGCTAAAACTGCTTGTTTCAGTAAGCGATGGGCTGCAGCAGTGAGGCCCAGAACAAGATAAATAAGCATCATTCTGAACAGTCAATCCTCCAAACTCACGCTAGCAGAGTGTAACAATAACAATATGGTAGCTGGAAATGAGTAACACAGGTCTCTTATAAAGAATGGCAGACGTAGTGCACGTCGAAACCTTTTGATGAATAATGATTGATGCAATAGCGAGGCAGCACAAAATGCTGCAGGTACTTATCGACCCAGTTATGTGTGGAAATGCAACGATGACAACAAATACTCAATGTATTGAGACAGGATGAACCACCTTATAATTTGGAGGAGACAGGGCAGACAGAGTCCAGTGTCTAGAGCCTGCACTGTCAATAAAGGTCTTCTTCTTTCAGCTGCTCCCGTTAGGGGTCGCCACAGTGGATCATCTGCCTCCATCTCACCCTATCTCTAGCATCCTCCTCTGTCACACCGACCCTCTGCCTGTCTCCATTCACTGAATCCATGAATCCTCTGTGCAGCCTTCCTCTCCCTCTGATGCACTCATTTCTAATCTCGTGCATCCTGGTCACTCCCAATGAAAATCTTAGCATCTTCAGCTCAGCCTCCTGTCTTTTTGTTAGCGCCACCATCTCCAAACCATCTTGCAAAACTTCCTTTTCACTCTTGTTGCCATTCTTCCTTCACAAATCACCCGTCTCCACCCACTCCACCCTGCCTGCACTCTCTTCTTCATCTCTTTTGTGTACTGTCAATAAAGATGTAGAGTCTGAATTCTTGATTTAAACAAGCTAATCTTAAAGAAATCACTAACTCGTTTCAGTAATTGGTGCAATCATCCATCCATCCATCCATCACCGGTCCATCAAAGGCTTTGGTCACACATTAATTTTTTGAATACTGATTGATTTTCATCAAAAGATTCCTCAGCCACAGCCAAGAGATTTATTCTTGAAGTGTGAGATTTATATGGAAAAACAGAAATCTCACAGCTGAATACAAGCTATCATGTGATTATTATGTTTTACTGGTCTTTATTGGATAATGGATAAGGAATTGTAGAATTTTTAGGGATTACAGCCTATCTCAGTTCAGCGTTTAGGGATTCACACATACATGTGGAGAATTCTGACTTTTTGGACTGTAAGAAAGGAAGGAAACCCAGACCCTTCGATTTTCAGCTGTTAATGGGAAACCTGGACATAAGCAGAGCCAACTATTTAAGTCACTTCGAATGCATTATTTAGACAAGGACACAAACAGGTGGTTTTGTTTGCACATGCAGGTGCATCCCAGGGGACAATGCTTCTTAAAGCGAATGACATTTGCTTCCAACATGGTTGCCTGCCCTCCCTACGTGTCTCGTTTCTCTATCGCGCTCAAGCTGTCCCCTCAGGCTGAGCCAACACCTTGTCTCTATTCTTCTAACATCAGCAGAGATAAATAGTGCCAGCCAGAGACACACAGGGCCGAGCTCACAAACTCACACAAACACATACACACTGACCTCAGAGGTTTAATCAATAAACCACCCGCAGCACTTTTCCAAAGCTTACAGAGAGAGACATTGTGGAACTGTATGTGTGTGTTTTGTTGCCGCTCCCAAAAAAACAAACATGGCAATCCATAAGCCGATAGCGGTACCGCGTCCCTTGGAATGCACAGTTCTGTATATCTTACCTCATGTTATCTGTTTGCACAAAAGAAATCCAATCTCAGCAGTGAAGCTAAAAGAGAGCTCCAAGTGTTGTCTTCAAGTGTTTGACTATTGTTTGGAAGAAGCATCACCTCCCGTTAATACAAATCAACTCATAGACACAGGACTTCATGAAAAGGGTCAACACTGAATGGACCATTCACAGTCGGCTTTGTTCATCCCTTTCTGAACCAGTCATTTCGTAGCATTGCAAGCAAAGGTTGTGGCACAGAATCCATGGGAAGTATGTTCCGGTCATTGGTGAATTTCTGGTGTTAATCCCTCCCGTAGCCACTGATGTCAGTGGTCCCGGCTATTTTGTGGTAACACAGTGGCGCCAACCTTTTGACAAATTCAGGAGTCTTTCTTTGGTGAAAATCCATGCAACTTGTTCTATATTGGCTGCCAGCACAGTTTTCTTCAAAAGTCAAAAACTTAAATGTGAGGTTAGAAAACTCCACTCATCAGTCTGCTTTCTTTGCTGCTTATCCAACTAGGGCTTTAGGGCTGCAGCCTATTGGGTGAAAACCTGGTTGCACTCTGTACAGGTCACAAGTTCATCACAGAGAGACGCCTATGGCAAATTTAGAATTACCAGCTGACCCAACATGCATATTATTAGACTGCGAAAGGGAAACAAGAAGGACCCAGGCGGAAGCCCTCACATGAACATTAAGAGGATGCACCAATATTTCGACAAGAAATATCAGCGTATATACCGATTGTTATTTTGATGCTGTTATTTTGCCCTATCCTTTGTCTTGTCATTTATTTTCCTCTTTGAATCAGAGAGGTAATTTTCTTTTTTCATCACACTATCTTTGAACATTTATCTAGCACAAAATTGATCGGACACAACAATTAAACATTGGCCACAACATACTTTACAAATAGGCCAGTATCAGTCAAAAAGGCCAATATCAGCATATACCAATATTGAGCTGGTATCTGTGCATCCCTGGACATATTTACTTTACAGTTTTTATACAATGGTTTCAAATATACCAATGAGATTAAATAAAACTTCTAAAATGGGGTTATTAATATTACTTCTAACAGTCACTGAGACAATTTATTTCTGGAAAACATGCACCAGAATTCTTGCTGCACTCTTGCATGCCATTGTAATGCATGTAAATAATGGTAAGTGAAATTCATCTCCAGGAAATGCTCAGTACAGTGTGACATGGATGAACCTGAGGAGACCAAATTAGACTGTATAGAAGAGTGCTTGACACAGCTTTTTTCGGAGCAGGGAACATTGGTGTCACATACTGGTCCCACATCAGCATCCCTCATGTGCAATGAAATGCAGAAGTGAGGCCAAGTACACTAACTTTTTACAGCATCACGAGACGAAGGACAGTTCTTTAGCAAAGAAAGACACCCCATAAAAAAAAAAAAAACCCATCCTGATAATGTGCAGGCATCGCTGCTTCAGACAGCATTAAACAGTGTTTCCTTTCAAATGTGTAAAGATGCACAAATGTGTTCATGCATTTTTCACATTCTTTTCAAAATTCTTATTATCAGTTGATTAGAGCAAGTTGCACAGTGATTTAGCCAATACAGCATAAAGTGTGATACCTTTCCAGTGCAGGAAGAGGATGTTGAACTAAAGTGAACTTCCTCTTGAGAACTGCTGCATTTTTTTCCAACATAGTTTGATTCCTACATGACTGTGATCCCATTGACTAAATGCATTCCTTCTCTGGTTTTCCCCTGATGCGGACCAAACAAGATGAAATCTGAGTTGCAAGTCTCTGGAATGGGTTTTTGTGTTTGGACAGTGGAATCCTTTGTTATTATTACCATATTGGTTGTCGTAGTAACAGTGAATATGTGGGTGCACCGCAGCGTTTAGATGTTCTTCATTGTGCATTGTGAAACTCATCTCCATTCACTCACTGGTTATTCTTCATTTATAGTCTGACTTGATTTTTAGCTAAGCGCATCAGAGCATAAATTAAATAAACACATATTTAAGTTTTTGTTTTTATACACTGGTACTTTGCAGTTTTACTTGCAAATCGGGAGTTCTACAGCTGAAAACTGGCTGTCCCAAAAGTTAAGCAGTATTTAACCCTAAACCCACAACATGATATCAGGATACAGTGATAATTCCGACATGTTTCTTGCCACATTTTGTAACATTAAACTGCTCTTTTCAAGCTTGGAGAACGGCTTTCCCTGCACCCCTCTGAAAGTTTATGAATTCTCCATGAGGACACATCGATCCACTTCTACTTGCTGGCCAGACCCTGACTCTGAGCTTCAGCTGATCAAAGAGCCAATTAATGCTGGCAGCAGTATGCATGCACTGTTGCAGAGCTAATCAATGGCATACTAAACTGCGCAGGCACAAAGACTTGACAAACTAGACAAGACAAACAGTGTCAGGTAGTGCTGGAGTGAGTTTGAATTACCTTCTCTTGGCATTTATGTGGTCGCACTCATTTTCCTATTCTGTTCAACAAATCAGTTTCGTGGATTCAGCAAACGTGAAAAGGGACTACGTCAGTCGTGGTGCTCAAAGAATCCAGAATTAAAATGTACAGCAAAGAAAAGGAAAACTAAAGTAGAGGTCTCTGTTACATGTGGTTCTATACTTGCAGCTTTCATGTCTTAGTGACTTGAAATTACAATTCATTTTGATAATACTTCAACATAATTGCCCAAATAAATGATCAGCGATGCCTCGAGCTGACTGATAAATAGCGAGACTTGCTTCTATTAAAACCTTGTCAGTCACTGTGACTTGTCTGCAATCAGGCAGTGTGGGTGCAGTGACAGTGTTACATGAGAAAAGCTTAGAGTACTGCAATTATGTGGAAGCAACACAAAATACCTGAGAGCCTGCCTGCATTATAATGCAGTATATATGTTGCATAGTCACCTGGTGTCTGTATTTTGTTGTGTTTTTATTTGCATAAAAAAAAAAACATGTACCATAAACACTCTCAGAAAAAGCACAAAATGATTCATCCATCCATCCATCCATCCATTCATCCATCCATCCATCCATCCATCTTCTTCCACTTATCCTTTTCAGGGTCTCAGGGGGGCGGGAGCATATACAAGTCAAATTCCACACTGGCAAAAATGAAAACCATGTTTCCTAAAAGGTTGAGACAGTGTAAAAAAGCAGATAAAATCAGAATGCAATGACTTGCAAATTAAATCAGTATTATCACTACTGAAACTCAAAAGCAAGATATTGTCTTGTTGAAACATGCATTCACCAGCCACTTCATGAGGTACATCATGCTAGTACCTAAAGAACTGCTTTAATTCTTCATGGCACAGGTTTAGCAAGGTGCTGGAAACATTCCTCACAGATTGTGGTCCATATTGGCATTATGCAGTTTCTACACATTCATGAACTGAATCGCCCTCACATGCTCAGTGAGAAACTTTTGGTGTCACATTTCAATCCAAAAATAGTAAAAGCTCTTTTCAATAAATGTAACCAAATCATGTGTCTAAACCCAACCAAACAGGAAGTTAAAGTGAAAGTAAATGACACAAAAAACAATGCAAAACAAAGTGTGAAACACAAACAGGACACAAATCCTGGTTTTCAGGTTAGCAGTCTTGTGATTTTTACTTCGGTTCACCAGTAATGTCACTTTTAGAGGATGTCCTCAAAGAGATAGTGCTATGTATAGAAGGTTCCCACCTCATTTAACACTAGTAAGACTCAGCTATTGTCATGTAGTGGCTGACACAAATACACAATGTATTGAGACAGGATGAACCACAAATACAGCCAAAGCTGCAGTCAAACAAAAGCTGTTAAACAGTGCTGGAATAGAACAGGACACTTGACTATAGTTCACAGTCCATCTCATTACTAAGTGTCTTTGGCTCTCTCCAGCTTTGTCATTATGCAGATAAACATTCAAGTGCCATGTTTGGTCACCCGTAGAACAAACCCACCCTTTCATACAGTCCAGTACCCCCAGGGTGAATCAAAGTGGGACCATTACAAATAAAATGCCTCTACTTCCATTTAAAATCCCTCCCACTTCTCCTCAAACTCACCCCTCTGTCTTCTCTCTCTATTCAAACTCATTTTCTTGAGCTTTGGTGTAAGACAAGGAGGTGGCTACGAGCCAGTGTTCTGCTGTTGGGGAGCTGAAACATGAATGCCAAGATGGATGGGATTTTATAGCTGGAATGTGGGGGGTTTGGCTAGGCATGAAAAGATTGGACACACTGGCAGTCGCTGATGCCAAGGCCTTCTAGCATGAGACCCTGCTGGGTTCCAAATATGGCAAAGAGGGTGTTAGAAATGAAACTTAAAAAGAAGGAATATTTTAGAGCATTTTAAACCACATTAAATGGAATATTCAATTATTTATTTCATATTTTCATAGCAAAAAAGAAAAAAATCTGTTTCTCAGAGGAACAAGAGAAACTGTAGTGGAATATAGAAATAAAGAGTAGTTAGCATTAGCATTCATGTTACCTCCAGAAACCACAGACTATACAAAAGATAAATGCCACCCACTGGTTTACTGACTCAAACTTTAAAGCCTCAATTTTAGCATTATGGAAGCCCTGATATTGTTATTTTGTTTGTTTTATATTGTTTTTTTTTTTGCAACCAGAAGTGAAACAAATAGATGAAAAGCATTAGCTGATACCTTGGCAATTAGCTAAGTTATCAGCTTTGTTTGCAAGTGCATAGGTATAAACTCCACAAGTGCAGATAACTGCTAATCAATTCTAGGTGAAGACTCAGTCATACAGGCCTAGAAACTGGCTAATGACCACCATTCGTGACAGAAAAATGGCTTGTGAGTGGTTTCTGGGGGTTGTTAGCTAATGCTTGGTCTTCCTTGTGTTTGCTTTGGTCACTAGCAGATTACTGTACTCACCTATAGTTTACTTATCTGCAAGCACTTGATATTTTACATGCTAGTAAAACTTGAAAAAGTGTAACACAAACTGAAAACAGAGAATGACTGCATTCTCCAACTTACCACTGCAACCAATACATTAAAAGAAAAGTGCAGCTTTTAATTTAAAGGTGAAGGTTACTGGTTTGTTCCACACTTTTCACAGATTCGGTACTGCATGGTGAGTAGTTTGGTAGTATTTGCATTCAAGTCAGCATCTGCCATGCAATTGCAAGACGGTTTTTGGTCCAGCATCATATACCTCTGTGCAACCAATTTCATGCTAGTGACTGCCAGCAGCCTCCAGAAACCCCTTGCTAAGCAATCGCAGAGTACATACTAGTGACCTGCATTTGTCAGTGCATAACTGGCCGGTCTCTACACCTGTATAAATGAGGCTTTAGCAATCAATTTCACAGCAACTGCCAGCAACCTGCAGCAACCACTTGCTACCAATCAGGGAATACATAGTTTTGACTGGTGGTTGCCAGATGGTTGTTAACCAGTCTCTAGGTCTGGGCGACTGAGGTCTTACAGAAACAAAATACTGGAGGTTCACTCACCAAAACTGGTTGTCAAACCTCTTGGCTGTACCACACAGA